>NW_027437693.1:0-175736 GCF_965140245.1 Athene noctua
TTTCTCAGAAAGAGCCATGGTGTGCTTTTTCGCCGGAAAACGCGTTTTCGGCCGAAAACGTGTACGTTTGCACTTCCCCGCCACAGGGAAGCTGCTAGCCGGGAATTCTCTGCCTGGTTCTACCCGCTGCCCGGAACGCTACGCAGGGCAGAAGCGATTCTCGTCCTCCGTGCTTGCTTTTTCTCAGAAAGAGCCGTGGTGTGCGTTTTCGCGGGAAAACGCGTTTTCGGCCGAAAACGTGTACGTTTGCACTTCCCGGCCACAGGGAAGCTGCTAGCCGGGAATTCTCTGCCTGGTTCTACCCGCTGCCCGGAACGCTACGCAGGGCAAAAGCGATTCTCGTCCTCCGTGCTTGCTTTTTCTCAGAAAGAGCCGTGGTGTGCGTTTTCGCCGGAAAACGCGTTTTCGGCCGAAAACGTGTACGTTTGCACTTCCCGGCCACAGGGAAGCTGCTAGCCGGGAATTCTCTGCCTGGTTCTACCCGCTGCCCGGAACGCTACGCAGGGCAAAAGCGATTCTCGTCCTCCGTGCTTGCTTTTTCTCAGAAAGAGCCGTGGTGTGCGTTTTCGCCGGAAAACGCGTTTTCGGCCGAAAACGTGTACGTTTGCACTTCCCGGCCACAGGGAAGCTGCTAGCCGGGAATTCTCTGCCTGGTTCTACCCGCTGCCCGGAACGCTACGCAGGGCAAAAGCGATTCTCGTCCTCCGTGCTTGCTTTTTCTCAGAAAGAGCCGTGGTGTGCGTTTTCGCCGGAAAACGCGGTTTTCGGCCGAAAACGTGTACGTTTGCACTTCCCCGCCACAGGGAAGCTGCTAGCCGGGAATTCTCTGCCTGGTTCTACCCGCTGCCCGGAACGCTACGCAGGGCAAAAGCGATTCTCGTCCTCCGTGCTTGCTTTTTCTCAGAAAGAACCATGGTGTGCGTTTTCGCCAGAAAACGCTTTTTCGGCCGGAAACGTGTACGTTTGCACTTCCCGGCCACAGGGAAGCTACTAGCCGGCAATTCGCTGCCTATTTCTACCCGCTGCTCAGAGCGCTACGCAGGGCAAAAGCGATTCTCGTCCTCCGTGCTTGCTTTATCTCAGAAAGAGCCGTGGTGTGCGTTTTCGCCGCAAAACGCGTTTTCGGCCGAAAACGTGTACGTTTGCACTTCCCCGCCACAGGGAAGCTGCTATCAGGGAATTCTCTGCCTGGTTCTACCCGCTGCCCGGAACGCTACGCAGGGCAAAAGCGATTCTCGTCCTCCATGCTTGCTTTTTCTCAGAAAGAGCCGTGGTGTGCGTTTTCGCTGGAAAACGCGTTTTCGGCCGAAAACGTGTACGTTTGCACTTCCCGGCCACAGGGAAGCTGCTAGCCGGGAATTCTCTGCCTGGTTCTACCCGCTGCCCGGAACGCTACGCAGGGCAAAAGCGATTCTCGTCCTCTGCGCTTGCTTTTTCTCAGAAAGAGCCGTGTTGTGCGTTTTCGCCGGAAAACGCGCTTTCGGCCGAAAACGTGTACGTTTGCACTTCCCCGCCACAGGGAAGCTGCTAGCCGGGAATTCTCTGCCTGGTTCTACCCGCTGCCCGGAACGCTACGCAGGGCAGAAGCTATTCTCGTCCTCCGTGCTTGCTTTTTCTCAGAAAGAGCCATGGTGTGCTTTTTCGCCGGAAAACGCGTTTTCGGCCGAAAACGTGTACGTTTGCACTTCCCCGCCACAGGGAAGCTGCTAGCCGGGAATTCTCTGCCTGGTTCTACCCGCTGCCCGATACGCTACGCAGGGCAGAAGCGATTCTCGTCCTCCGTGCTTGCTTTTTCTCAGAAAGAGCCGTGGTGTGCGTTTTCGCGGGAAAACGCGTTTTCGGCCGAAAACGTGTACGTTTGCACTTCCCGGCTACAGGGAAGCTGCTAGCCGGGAATTCTCTGCCTGGTTCTACCCGCTGCCCGGAACGCTACGCAGGGCAAAAGCGATTCTCGTCCTCCGTGCTTGCTTTTTCTCAGAAAGAGCCGTGGTGTGCGTTTTCGCGGGAAAACGCGTTTTCGGCCGAAAACGTGTACGTTTGCACTTCCCGGCCACAGGGAAGCTGCTAGCCGGGAATTCTCTGCCTGGTTCTACCCGCTGCCCGGAACGCTACGCAGGGCCAAAGCGATTCTCGTCCTCCGTGCTTGCTTTTTCTCAGAAAGAGCCGTGGTGTGCGTTTTCGCCGGAAAACGCGTTTTCGGCCGAAAACGTGTACGTTTGCACTTCCCGGCCACAGGGAAGCTGCTAGCCGGGAATTCTCTGCCTGGTTCTACCCGCTGCCCGGAACGCTACGCAGGGCAAAAGCGATTCTCGTCCTCCGTGCTTGCTTTTTCTCAGACAGAGCCGTGGTGTGCGTTTTCGCCGGAAAACGCGTTTTCGGCCGAAAACGTGTACGTTTGCACTTCCCCGCCACAGGGAAGCTGCTAGCCGGGAATTCTCTGCCTGGTTCTACCCGCTGCCCGGAACGCTACGCAGGGCAAAAGCGATTCTCGTCCTCCGTGCTTGCTTTTTCTCAGAAAGAGCCGTGGTGTGCGTTTTCACAGGAAAACGCGTTTTCGGCCGAAAACGTGTACGTTTGCACTTCCCGGCCACAGGGAAGCTGCTAGACGGGAATTCTCTGCCTGGTTCTACCCGCTGCCCGGAACGCTACACAGGGCAAAAGCGATTCTCGTCCTCCGTGCTTGCTTTTTCTCAGAAAGAGCCGTGGTGTGCGTTTTCGCCGGAAAACGCGTTTTCGGCCGAAAACGTGTACGTTTGCACTTCCCCGCCACAGGGAAGCTGCTAGACGGGAATTCTCTGCCTGGTTCTACCCGCTGCCCGGAACACTACGCAGGGCAAAAGCGATTCTCGTCCTCCGTGCTTGCTTTTTCTCAGAAAGAGCCGTGGTGTGCGTTTTCGCCGCAAAACGCGTTTTCGGCCGAAAACGTGTACGTTTGCGCTTCCCCGCCACAGGGAAGCTGATAGCAGGGAATTCGCTGCCTGGTTCTACCCGCTGCCCGGAACGCTACGCAGGGTAAAAGCGATTCTCGTCCTCCGTGCTTGCTTTATCTCAGAAAGAGCCGTGGTGTGCGTTTTCGCCGGAAAACGCGTTTTCGGCCGAAAACGTGTACGTTTGCACTTCCCGGCCACAGGGAAGCTGCTAGCCGGGAATTCTCTGCCTGGTTCTACCCGCTGCCCGGAACGCTACGCAGGGCAAAAGCGGTTTTCGTCCTCCGTGCTTGCTTTTTCTCAGAAAGAGCCGTGGTGTGCGTTTTCGCCGGAAAACGCGTTTTCGGCCGAAAACGTGTACGTTTGCACTTCCCCGCCACAGGGAAGCTGCTAGCCGGGAATTCTCTGCCTGGTTCTACCCGCTGCCCGGAGCGCTACGCAGGGCAAAAGCGATTCTCGTCCTCCGTGCTTGCTTTTTCTCAGAAAGAGCCGTGGTGTGCGTTTTCGCCGGAAAACGCGTTTTCGGCCGAAAACGTGTACGTTTGCACTTCCCGGCCACAGGGAAGCTGCTAGCCGGGAATTCTCTGCCTGGTTCTACCCGCTGCCCGGAACGCTACGCAGGGCAAAAGCGATTCTCGTCCTCCGTGCTTGCTTTTTCTCAGAAAGAGCCGTGGTGTGCGTTTTCGCGGGAAAACGCGTTTTCGGCCGAAAACGTGTACGTTTGCACTTCCCGGCCACAGGGAAGCTGCTAGCCGGGAATTCTCTGCCTGGTTCTACCCGCTGCCCGGAACGCTACGCAGGGCAAAAGCGATTCTCTTCCTCCGTGCTTGCTTTTTCTCAGAAAGAGCCGTGGTGTGCGTTTTCGCCAGAAAACGCGTTTTCGGCCGAAAACGTGTACGTTTGCACTTCCCGGCCACAGGGAAGCTGCTAGCCGGGAATTCTCTGCCTGGTTCTACCCGCTGCCCGGAACGCTACGCAGGGCAAAAGCGATTCTCGTCCTCCGTGCTTGCTTTTTCTCAGAAAGAGCCGTGGTGTGCGTTTTCGCCGGAAAACGCGTTTTCGGTCGAAAACGTGTACGTTTGCACTTCCCCGCCACAGGGAAGCTGCTAGACGGGAATTCTCTGCCTGGTTCTACCCGCTGCCAGGAACGCTACGCAGGGCAAAAACGATTCTCGTCCTCCGTGCTTGCTTTTTCTCAGAAAGAGCCATGGTGTGCGTTTTCGCCGGAAAACGCGTTTTCGGCCGGAAACGTGTACGTTTGCACTTCCCGGCCACAGGGAAGCTGCTAGCCGGCAATTCGCTGCCTATTTCTACCCGCTGCTCAGAACGCTACGCAGGGCAAAAGCGATTCTCGTCCTCCGTGCTTGCTTTTTCTCAGAAAGAGCCGTGGTGTGCGTTTTCGCAGGAAAACGCGTTTTCGGCCGAAAACGTGTACGTTTGCACTTCCCCGCCACAGGGAAGCTGCTATCAGGGAATTCTCTGCCTGGTTCTACCCGCTGCCCGGAACGCTACGCAGGGCAAAAGCGATTCTCGTCTTCCGTGCTTGCTTTTTCTCAGAAAGAGCCGTGGTGTGCGTTTTCGCGGGAAAACGCGTTTTCGGCCGAAAACGTGTATGTTTGCACTTCCCGGCCACAGGGAAGCTGCTAGCCGGGAATTCTCTGCCTGGTTCTACCCCCTGCCCGGAACGCTACGCAGGGCAAAAGCGATTTTCGTCCTCCGTGCTTGCTTTTTCTCAGAAAGAGCCATGGTGTGCTTTTTCGCCGGAAAACGCGTTTTCGGCCGAAAACGTGTACGTTTGCACTTCCCGGCCACAGGGAAGCTGCTAGCCGGGAATTCTCTGCCTATTTCTACCCGCTGCTCAGAACGCTACGCAGGGCAAAAGCGATTCTCGTCCTCCGTGCTTGCTTTTTCTCAGAAAGAGCCGTGGTGTGCGTTTTCGCCGGAAAACGCGTTTTCGGCCGAAAACGTGTACGTTTGCACTTCCCGGCCACAGGGAAGCTGCTAGCCGGGAATTCGCTGCCTATTTCTACCCGCTGCTCAGAACGCTACGCAGGGCAAAAGCGATTCTCGTCCTCCGTGCTTGCTTTTTCTCAGAAAGAGCCGTGGTGTGCGTTTTCGCAGGAAAACGCGTTTTCGGCCGAAAACGTGTACGTTTGCACTTCCCCGCCACAGGGAAGCTGCTAGACGGGAATTCTCTGCCTGGTTCTACCCGCTGCCCGGAACGCTACGCAGGGCAAAAGCGATTCTCGTCCTCCGTGCTTGCTTTTTCTCAGAAAGAGCCATGGTGTGCGTTTTCGACGGAAAACGCGTTTTCGGCCGGAAACGTGTACGTTTGCACTTCCCGGCCACAGGGAAGCTGCTAGCCGGCAATTCGCTGCCTATTTCTACCCGCTGCTCAGAACGCTACGCAGGGCAAAAGCGATTCTCGTCCTCCGTGCTTGCTTTATCTCAGAAAGAGCCGTGGTGTGCGTTTTCGCCGGAAAACGCGTTTTCGGCCAAAAACGTGTACGTTTGCACTTCCCCGCCACAGGGAAGCTGCTATCAGGGAATTCTCTGCCTGGTTCTACCCGCTGCCCGGAACACTACGCAGGGCAAAAGCGATTCTCGTCCTCCGTGCTTGCTTTTTCTCAGAAAGAGCCGTGGTGTGCGTTTTCGCCGGAAAACGCGTTTTCGGCCGAAAACGTGTACGTTTGCACTTCCCCGCCACAGGGAAGCTGCTAGACGGGAATTCTCTGCCTGGTTCTACCCGCTGCCCGGAACGCTACGCAGGGCAAAAGCGATTCTCGTCCTCCGTGCTTGCTTTATCTCAGAAAGAGCCGTGGTGTGCGTTTTCGCCGGAAAACGCGTTTTCGGCCGAAAACGTGTACGTTTGCACTTCCCCGCCACAGGGAAGCTGCTAGCCGGGAATTCTCTGCCTGGTTCTACCCGCTGCCCGGAACGCTACGCAGGGCAAAAGCGATTCTCGTCCTCCGTGCTTGCTTTTTCTCAGAAAGAGCCATGGTGTGCTTTTTCGCCGGAAAACGCGTTTTCGGCCGAAAACGTGTACGTTTGCACTTCCCCGCCACAGGGAAGCTGCTAGCCGGGAATTCTCTGCCTGGTTCTACCCGCTGCCCGGAACGCTACGCAGGGCAGAAGCGATTCTCGTCCTCCGTGCTTGCTTTTTCTCAGAAAGAGCCGTGGTGTGCGTTTTCGCGGGAAAACGCGTTTTCGGCCGAAAACGTGTACGTTTGCACTTCCCGGCCACAGGGAAGCTGCTAGCCGGGAATTCTCTGCCTGGTTCTACCCGCTGCCCGGAACGCTACGCAGGGCAAAAGCGATTCTCGTCCTCCGTGCTTGCTTTTTCTCAGAAAGAGCCGTGGTGTGCGTTTTCGCCGGAAAACGCGTTTTCGGCCGAAAACGTGTACGTTTGCACTTCCCGGCCACAGGGAAGCTGCTAGCCGGGAATTCTCTGCCTGGTTCTACCCGCTGCCCGGAACGCTACGCAGGGCAAAAGCGATTCTCGTCCTCCGTGCTTGCTTTTTCTCAGAAAGAGCCGTGGTGTGCGTTTTCGCCGGAAAACGCGTTTTCGGCCGAAAACGTGTACGTTTGCACTTCCCGGCCACAGGGAAGCTGCTAGCCGGGAATTCTCTGCCTGGTTCTACCCGCTGCCCGGAACGCTACGCAGGGCAAAAGCGATTCTCGTCCTCCGTGCTTGCTTTTTCTCAGAAAGAGCCGTGGTGTGCGTTTTCGCCGGAAAACGCGTTTTCGGCCGAAAACGTGTACGTTTGCACTTCCCCGCCACAGGGAAGCTGCTAGCCGGGAATTCTCTGCCTGGTTCTACCCGCTGCCCGGAACGCTACGCAGGGCAAAAGCGATTCTCGTCCTCCGTGCTTGCTTTTTCTCAGAAAGAACCATGGTGTGCGTTTTCGCCAGAAAACGCTTTTTCGGCCGGAAACGTGTACGTTTGCACTTCCCGGCCACAGGGAAGCTACTAGCCGGCAATTCGCTGCCTATTTCTACCCGCTGCTCAGAGCGCTACGCAGGGCAAAAGCGATTCTCGTCCTCCGTGCTTGCTTTATCTCAGAAAGAGCCGTGGTGTGCGTTTTCGCCGCAAAACGCGTTTTCGGCCGAAAACGTGTACGTTTGCACTTCCCCGCCACAGGGAAGCTGCTATCAGGGAATTCTCTGCCTGGTTCTACCCGCTGCCCGGAACGCTACGCAGGGCAAAAGCGATTCTCGTCCTCCATGCTTGCTTTTTCTCAGAAAGAGCCGTGGTGTGCGTTTTCGCTGGAAAACGCGTTTTCGGCCGAAAACGTGTACGTTTGCACTTCCCGGCCACAGGGAAGCTGCTAGCCGGGAATTCTCTGCCTGGTTCTACCCGCTGCCCGGAACGCTACGCAGGGCAAAAGCGATTCTCGTCCTCTGCGCTTGCTTTTTCTCAGAAAGAGCCGTGTTGTGCGTTTTCGCCGGAAAACGCGCTTTCGGCCGAAAACGTGTACGTTTGCACTTCCCCGCCACAGGGAAGCTGCTAGCCGGGAATTCTCTGCCTGGTTCTACCCGCTGCCCGGAACGCTACGCAGGGCAGAAGCTATTCTCGTCCTCCGTGCTTGCTTTTTCTCAGAAAGAGCCATGGTGTGCTTTTTCGCCGGAAAACGCGTTTTCGGCCGAAAACGTGTACGTTTGCACTTCCCCGCCACAGGGAAGCTGCTAGCCGGGAATTCTCTGCCTGGTTCTACCCGCTGCCCGATACGCTACGCAGGGCAGAAGCGATTCTCGTCCTCCGTGCTTGCTTTTTCTCAGAAAGAGCCGTGGTGTGCGTTTTCGCGGGAAAACGCGTTTTCGGCCGAAAACGTGTACGTTTGCACTTCCCGGCTACAGGGAAGCTGCTAGCCGGGAATTCTCTGCCTGGTTCTACCCGCTGCCCGGAACGCTACGCAGGGCAAAAGCGATTCTCGTCCTCCGTGCTTGCTTTTTCTCAGAAAGAGCCGTGGTGTGCGTTTTCGCGGGAAAACGCGTTTTCGGCCGAAAACGTGTACGTTTGCACTTCCCGGCCACAGGGAAGCTGCTAGCCGGGAATTCTCTGCCTGGTTCTACCCGCTGCCCGGAACGCTACGCAGGGCCAAAGCGATTCTCGTCCTCCGTGCTTGCTTTTTCTCAGAAAGAGCCGTGGTGTGCGTTTTCGCCGGAAAACGCGTTTTCGGCCGAAAACGTGTACGTTTGCACTTCCCGGCCACAGGGAAGCTGCTAGCCGGGAATTCTCTGCCTGGTTCTACCCGCTGCCCGGAACGCTACGCAGGGCAAAAGCGATTCTCGTCCTCCGTGCTTGCTTTTTCTCAGACAGAGCCGTGGTGTGCGTTTTCGCCGGAAAACGCGTTTTCGGCCGAAAACGTGTACGTTTGCACTTCCCCGCCACAGGGAAGCTGCTAGCCGGGAATTCTCTGCCTGGTTCTACCCGCTGCCCGGAACGCTACGCAGGGCAAAAGCGATTCTCGTCCTCCGTGCTTGCTTTTTCTCAGAAAGAGCCGTGGTGTGCGTTTTCACAGGAAAACGCGTTTTCGGCCGAAAACGTGTACGTTTGCACTTCCCGGCCACAGGGAAGCTGCTAGACGGGAATTCTCTGCCTGGTTCTACCCGCTGCCCGGAACGCTACACAGGGCAAAAGCGATTCTCGTCCTCCGTGCTTGCTTTTTCTCAGAAAGAGCCGTGGTGTGCGTTTTCGCCGGAAAACGCGTTTTCGGCCGAAAACGTGTACGTTTGCACTTCCCCGCCACAGGGAAGCTGCTAGACGGGAATTCTCTGCCTGGTTCTACCCGCTGCCCGGAACACTACGCAGGGCAAAAGCGATTCTCGTCCTCCGTGCTTGCTTTTTCTCAGAAAGAGCCGTGGTGTGCGTTTTCGCCGCAAAACGCGTTTTCGGCCGAAAACGTGTACGTTTGCGCTTCCCCGCCACAGGGAAGCTGATAGCAGGGAATTCGCTGCCTGGTTCTACCCGCTGCCCGGAACGCTACGCAGGGTAAAAGCGATTCTCGTCCTCCGTGCTTGCTTTATCTCAGAAAGAGCCGTGGTGTGCGTTTTCGCCGGAAAACGCGTTTTCGGCCGAAAACGTGTACGTTTGCACTTCCCGGCCACAGGGAAGCTGCTAGCCGGGAATTCTCTGCCTGGTTCTACCCGCTGCCCGGAACGCTACGCAGGGCAAAAGCGATTCTCGTCCTCCGTGCTTGCTTTTTCTCAGAAAGAGCCGTGGTGTGCGTTTTCGCCGGAAAACGCGTTTTCGGCCGAAAACGTGTACGTTTGCACTTCCCGGCCACAGGGAAGCTGCTAGCCGGGAATTCTCTGCCTGGTTCTACCCGCTGCCCGGAACGCTACGCAGGGCAAAAGCGATTCTCGTCCTCCGTGCTTGCTTTTTCTCAGACAGAGCCGTGGTGTGCGTTTTCGCCGGAAAACGCGTTTTCGGCCGAAAACGTGTACGTTTGCACTTCCCGGCTACAGGGAAGCTGCTAGCCGGGAATTCTCTGCCTGGTTCTACCCGCTGCCCGGAACGCTACGCAGGGCAAAAGCGATTCTCGTCCTCCGTGCTTGCTTTTTCTCAGAAAGAGCCGTGGTGTGCGTTTTCGCCGGAAAACGCGTTTTCGGCCGAAAACGTGTACGTTTGCACTTCCCGGCCACAGGGAAGCTGCTAGCCGGGAATTCTCTGCCTGGTTCTACCCGCTGCCCGGAACGCTACGCAGGGCCAAAGCGATTCTCGTCCTCCGTGCTTGCTTTTTCTCAGAAAGAGCCGTGGTGTGCGTTTTCGCCGGAAAACGCGTTTTCGGCCGAAAACGTGTACGTTTGCACTTCCCGGCCACAGGGAAGCTGCTAGCCGGGAATTCTCTGCCTGGTTCTACCCGCTGCCCGGAACGCTACGCAGGGCAAAAGCGATTCTCGTCCTCCGTGCTTGCTTTTTCTCAGACAGAGCCGTGGTGTGCGTTTTCGCCGGAAAACGCGTTTTCGGCCGAAAACGTGTACGTTTGCACTTCCCCGCCACAGGGAAGCTGCTAGCCGGGAATTCTCTGCCTGGTTCTACCCGCTGCCCGGAACGCTACGCAGGGCAAAAGCGATTCTCGTCCTCCGTGCTTGCTTTTTCTCAGAAAGAGCCGTGGTGTGCGTTTTCACAGGAAAACGCGTTTTCGGCCGAAAACGTGTACGTTTGCACTTCCCGGCCACAGGGAAGCTGCTAGCCGGGAATTCTCTGCCTGGTTCTACCCGCTGCCCGGAACGCTACACAGGGCAAAAGCGATTCTCGTCCTCCGTGCTTGCTTTTTCTCAGAAAGAGCCGTGGTGTGCGTTTTCGCCGGAAAACGCGTTTTCGGCCGAAAACGTGTACGTTTGCACTTCCCCGCCACAGGGAAGCTGCTAGACGGGAATTCTCTGCCTGGTTCTACCCGCTGCCCGGAACACTACGCAGGGCAAAAGCGATTCTCGTCCTCCGTGCTTGCTTTTTCTCAGAAAGAGCCGTGGTGTGCGTTTTCGCCGCAAAACGCGTTTTCGGCCGAAAACGTGTACGTTTGCGCTTCCCCGCCACAGGGAAGCTGATAGCAGGGAATTCGCTGCCTGGTTCTACCCGCTGCCCGGAACGCTACGCAGGGCAAAAGCGATTCTCGTCCTCCGTGCTTGCTTTTTCTCAGAAAGAGCCGTGGTGTGCGTTTTCGCCGGAAAACGCGTTTTCGGCCGAAAACGTGTACGTTTGCACTTCCCGGCCACAGGGAAGCTGCTAGCCGGGAATTCTCTGCCTGGTTCTACCCGCTGCCTGGAACGCTACGCAGGGCAAAAGCGATTCTCGTCCTCCGTGCTTGCTTTTTCTCAGAAAGAGCCGTGGTGTGCGTTTTCGCGGGAAAACGCGTTTTCGGCCGAAAACGTGTACGTTTGCACTTCCCGGCCACAGGGAAGCTGCTAGCCGGGAATTCTCTGCCTGGTTCTACCCGCTGCCCGGAACGCTACGCAGGGCCAAAGCGATTCTCGTCCTCCGTGCTTGCTTTTTCTCAGAAAGAGCCGTGGTGTGCGTTTTCGCCGGAAAACGCGTTTTCGGCCGAAAACGTGTACGTTTGCACTTCCCGGCCACAGGGAAGCTGCTAGCCGGGAATTCTCTGCCTGGTTCTACCCGCTGCCCGGAACGCTACGCAGGGCAAAAGCGATTCTCGTCCTCCGTGCTTGCTTTTTCTCAGACAGAGCCGTGGTGTGCGTTTTCGCCGGAAAACGCGTTTTCGGCCGAAAACGTGTACGTTTGCACTTCCCCGCCACAGGGAAGCTGCTAGCCGGGAATTCTCTGCCTGGTTCTACCCGCTGCCCGGAACGCTACGCAGGGCAAAAGCGATTCTCGTCCTCCGTGCTTGCTTTTTCTCAGAAAGAGCCGTGGTGTGCGTTTTCGCGGGAAAACGCGTTTTCGGCCGAAAACGTGTACGTTTGCACTTCCCGGCCACAGGGAAGCTGCTAGCCGGGAATTCTCTGCCTGGTTCTACCCGCTGCCCGGAACGCTACACAGGGCAAAAGCGATTCTCGTCCTCCGTGCTTGCTTTTTCTCAGAAAGAGCCGTGGTGTGCGTTTTCGCCGGAAAACGCGTTTTCGGCCGAAAACGTGTACGTTTGCACTTCCCGGCCACAGGGAAGCTGCTAGACTGGAATTCTCTGCCTGGTTCTACCCGCTGCCCGGAACACTACGCAGGGCAAAAGCGATTCTCGTCCTCCGTGCTTGCTTTTTCTCAGAAAGAGCCGTGGTGTGCGTTTTCGCCGCAAAACGCGTTTTCGGCCGAAAACGTGTACGTTTGCGCTTCCCCGCCACAGGGAAGCTGATAGCAGGGAATTCGCTGCCTGGTTCTACCCGCTGCCCGGAACGCTACGCAGGGCAAAAGCGATTCTCGTCCTCCGTGCTTGCTTTATCTCAGAAAGAGCCGTGGTGTGCGTTTTCGCGGGAAAACGCGTTTTCGGCCGAAAACGTGTACGTTTGCACTTCCCGGCCACAGGGAAGCTGCTAGCCGGGAATTCTCTGTCTGGTTCTACCCGCTGCCCGGAACGCTACGCAGGGCAAAAGCGATTCTCGTCCTCCGTGCTTGCTTTTTCTCAGAAAGAGCCGTGGTGTGCGTTTTCGCCGGAAAACGTGTTTTCGGCCGAAAACGTGTACGTTTGCACTTCCCGGCCACAGGGAAGCTGCTAGCCGGGAATTCTCTGCCTGGTTCTACCCGCTGCCCGGAACGCTACGCAGGGCAAAAGCGATTCTCGTCCTCCGTGCTTGCTTTTTCTCAGAAAGAGCCGTGGTGTGCGTTTTCGCGGGAAAACGCGTTTTCGGCCGAAAACGTGTACGTTTGCACTTCCCGGCCACAGGGAACCTGCTAGCCGGGAATTCTCTGCCTGTTTCTACCCGCTGCCCGGAACGCTACGCAGGGCAAAAGCGATTCTCGTCCTCCGTGCTTGCTTTTTCTCAGAAAGAGCCGTGGTGTGCGTTTTCGCGGGAAAACGCGTTTTCGGCCGAAAACGTGTACGTTTGCACTTCCCCGCCACAGGGAAGCTGCTAGACGGGAATTCTCTGCCTGGTTCTACCCGCTGCCAGGAACGCTACGCAGGGCAAAAGCGATTCTCGTCCTCCGTGCTTGCTTTTTCTCAGAAAGAGCCGTGGTGTGCGTTTTCACCGGAAAACGCATTTTCGGCCGAAAACGTGTACGTTTGCACTTCCCCGCCACAGGGAAGCTGCTAGACGGGAATTCTCTGCCTGGTTCTACCCGCTGCCCGGAACGCTACGCAGGGCAAAAGCGATTCTCGTCCTCCGTGCTTGCTTTTTCTCAGAAAGAGCCATGGTGTGCTTTTTCTCCGGAAAACGCGTTTACGGCCGGAAACGTGTACGTTTGCACTTCCCGGCCACAGGGAAGCTGCTAGCCGGCAATTCGCTGCCTATTTCTACGCGCTGCTCAGAACGTTACGCAGGGCAAAAGCGATTCTCGTCCTCCGTGCTTTCTTTTTCTCAGAAAGAGCCGTGGTGTGCGTTTTCGCCGGAAAACGCGTTTTCGGCCGAAAACGTGTACGTTTGCACTTCCCGGCCACAGGGAAGCTGCTAGCCGGGAATTCTCTGCCTGGTTCTACCCGCTGCCCGGAACGCTACGCAGGGCAAAAGCGATTCTCGTCCTCCGTGCTTGCTTTTTCTCAGAAAGAGCCGTGGTGTGCGTTTTCGCCGGAAAACGCGTTTTCGGCCGAAAACGTGTACGTTTGCACTTCCCGGCCACAGGGAAGCTGCTAGCCGGGAATTCTCTGCCTGGTTCTACCCGCTGCCCGGAACGCTACGCAGGGCAAAAGCGATTCTCGTCCTCCGTGCTTGCTTTTTCTCAGAAAGAGCCGTGGTGTGCGTTTTCGCCGGAAAACGCGTTTTCGGCCGAAAACGTGTACGTTTGCACTTCCCGGCCACAGGGAAGCTGCTAGCCGGGAATTCTCTGCCTGGTTCTACCCGCTGCCCGGAACGCTACGCAGGGCAAAAGCGATTCTCGTCCTCCGTGCTTGCTTTTTCTCAGAAAGAGCCGTGGTGTGCGTTTTCGCCGGTAAACGCGTTTTCGGCCGAAAACGTGTACGTTTGCACTTCCCGGCCACAGGGAAGCTGCTAGCCGGGAATTCTCTGCCTGGTTCTACCCGCTGCCCGGAACACTACGCAGGGCAAAAGCGATTTTCGTCCTCCGTGCTTGCTTTTTCTCAGAAAGAGCCGTGGTGTGCGTTTTCGCCAGAAAAAGCGTTTTCGGCCGAAAACGTGTACGTTTGCACTTCCCCGCCACAGGGAAGCTGCTAGCCGGGAATTCTCTGCCTGGTTCTACCCGCTGCCCGGAACGCTACGCAGGGCAAAAGCGATTCTCGTCCTCCGTGCTTGCTTTTTCTCAGAAAGAGCCGTGGTGTGCTTTTTCGCCAGAAAACGCTTTTTCGGCCGAAAACGTGTACGTTAGCACTTCCCGGCCACAGGGAAGCTGCTAGACGGGAATTCTCTGCCTGGTTCTACCCGCTGCCCGGAACGCTACGCAGGGCAAAAATCGATTCTCGTCCTCCGTGCTTGCTTTTTCTCAGAAAGAGCCGTGGTGTGCGTTTTCGCCGGAAAACGTGTTTTCGGCCGAAAACGTGTACGTTTGCACTTCCCGGCCACAGGGAAGCTGCTAGCCGGGAATTCTCTGCCTGGTTCTACCCGCTGCCCGGAACGCTACGCAGGGCAAAAGCGATTCTCGTCCTCCGTGCTTGCTTTTTCTCAGAAAGAGCCGTGGTGTGCGTTTTCGCGGGAAAACGCGTTTTCGGCCGAAAACGTGTACGTTTGCACTTCCCGGCCACAGGGAAGCTGCTAGCCGGGAATTCTCTGCCTGGTTCTACCCGCTACCCGGAACACTACGCAGGGCAAAAGCGATTCTCGTCCTCCGTGCTTGCTTTTTCTCAGAACGAGCCGTGGTGTGCGTTTTCGCCGGAAAATGCGTTTTCGGCCGAAAACGTGTACGTTTGCACTTCCCGGCCACAGGGAAGCTGCTAGCCGGGAATTCTCTGCCTGGTTCTACCCGCTGCCCGGAACGCTACGCAGGGCAAAAGCGATTCTCGTCCTCCGTGCTTGCTTTTTCTCAGAAAGAGCCGTTGTGTGCGTTTTCGCCGGTAAACGCGTTTTCGGCCGAAAACTTGTACGTTTGCACTTCCCGTCCACAGGGAAGCTGCTAGCCGGGAATTCTCTGCCTGGTTCTACCCGCTGCCCGGAACACTACGGAGGGCAAAAGGGATTCTCGTCCTCCGTGCTTGCTTTTTCTCAGAAAGAGCCGTGGTGTGCGTTTTCGCGAGAAAACGCGTTTTCGGCCGAAAACGTGTACGTTTGCACTTCCCCGCCACAGGGAAGCTGCTAGCCGGGAATTCTCTGCCTGGTTCTACCCGCTGCCCGGAACGCTACGCAGGGCAAAAGCGATTCTCGTCCTCCGTGCTTGCTTTTTCTCAGAAAGAGCCGTGGTGTGCGTTTTCGCCGGAAAACGCGTTTTCGGCCGGAAACGTGTACGTTTGCACTTCCCGGCCACAGGGAAGCTGCTAGCCGGCAATTCGCTGCCTATTTCTACCCGCTGCCCAGAACGCTACGCAGGGCAAAAGCGATTCTCGTCCTCCGTGCTTGCTTGTTCTCAGAAAGAGCCGTGGTGTGCGTTTTCGCGGGAAAACGCGTTTTCGGCCGAAAACGTGTACGTTTGCACTTCCCGGCCACAGGGAAGCTGCTAGCCGGGAATTCTCTGCCTGGTTCTACCCGCTGCCCGGAACGCTACGCAGGGCAAAAGCGATTCTCGTCCTCCGTGCTTGCTTTTTCTCAGAAAGAGCCGTGGTGTGCGTTTTCGCCGGAAAACGCGTTTTCGGCCGAAAACGTGTACGTTTGCACTTCCCGGCCACAGGGAAGCTGCTAGCCGGGAATTCTCTGCCTGGTTCTACCCGCTGCCCGGAACGCTACGCAGGGCAAAAGCGAGTCTCGTCCTCCGTGCTTGCTTTTTCTCAGAAAGAGCCGTGGTGTGCGTTTTCTCGAGAAAACGCGTTTTCGGCCGAAAACGTGTACGTTTGCATTCCCGGCCACAGGGAAGCTGCTAGCCGGGAATTCTCTGCCTGGTTCTACCCGCTGCCCGGAACACTACGCAGGGCAAAAGCGATTCTCGTCCTCCGTGCTTGCTTTTTCTCAGAAAGAGCCGTGGTGTGCGTTTTCGCCAGAAAACGCGTTTTCGGCCGAAAACGTGTACGTTTGCACTTCCCCGCCACAGGGAAGCTGCTAGCCGGGAATTCTCTGCCTGGTTCTACCCGCTGCCCGGAATGCTACGCAGGGCAAAAGCGATTCTCGTCCTCCGTGCTTGCTTTTTCTCAGAAAGAGCCGTGGTGTGCGTTTTCGGCGGAAAACGCGTTTTCGGCCGAAAACGTGTACGTTTGCACTTCCCCGCCACAGGGAAGCTGCTAGCCGGGAATTCTCTGCCTGGTTCTACCCGCTGCCCGGAACGCTACGCAGGGCTAAAGCGATTCTCGTCCTCCGTGCTTGCTTTTTCCCAGAAAGAGCCGTGGTGTGCGTTTTCGCCGGAAAACGCGTTTTCGGCCGAAAACGTGTACGTTTGCACTTCCCGGCCACAGGGAAGCTGCTAGCCGGGAATTCTCTGCCTGGTTCTACCCGCTGCCCGGAACGCTACGCAGGGCAAAAGCGATTCTCGTCCTCCGTGCTTGCTTTTTCTCAGAAAGAGCCGTGGTGTGCGTTTTCGCGAGAAAACGCGTTTTCGGCCGAAAACGTGTACGTTTGCACTTCCCCGCCACAGGGAAGCTGCTAGCCGGGAATTCTCTGCCTGGTTCTACCCGCTGCCCGGAACGCTACGCAGGGCAAAAGCGATTCTCGTCCTCCGTGCTTGCTTTTTCCCAGAAAGAGCCGTGGTGTGCGTTTTCGCCGGAAAACGCGTTTTCGGCCGAAAACGTGTACGTTTGCACTTCCCGGCCACAGGGAAGCTGCTAGCCGGGAATTCTCTGCCTGGTTCTACCCGCTGCCCGGAACGCTACGCAGGGCAAAAGCGATTCTCGTCCTCCGTGCTTGCTTTTTCTCAGAAAGAGCCGTGGTGTGCGTTTTCGCCGGAAAACGCGTTTTCGGCCGAAAACGTGTACGTTTGCACTTCCCGGCCACAGGGAAGCTGCTAGCCGGGAATTCTCTGCCTGGTTCTACCCGCTGCCCGGAACGCTACGCAGGGCAAAAGCGATTTTCGTCCTCCGTGCTTGCTTTTTCTCAGAAAGAGCCATGGTGTGCTTTTTCGCCGGAAAACGCTTTTTCGGCCGAAAACGTGTACGTTTGCACTTCCCCGCCACAGGGAAGCTGCTAGCCGGGAATTCTCTGCCTGGTTCTACCCGCTGCTCAGAACGCTACGCAGGGCAAAAGCGATTCTCGTCCTCCGTGCTTGCTTTTTCTCAGAAAGAGCCGTGGTGTGCGTTTTCGCCGGAAAACGCGTTTTCGGCCGAAAACGTGTACGTTTGCACTTCCCCGCCACAGGGAAGCTGCTAGCCGGGAATTCTCTGCCTGGTTCTACCCGCTGCCCGGAACGCTACGCAGGGCAAAAGCGATTCTCGTCCTCCGTGCTTGCTTGTTCTCAGAAAGAGCCGTGGTGTGCGTTTTCGCCGCAAAACGCGTTTTCGGCCGAAAACGTGTACGTTTGCACGTCCCCGCCACAGGGAAGCTGCTAGCCGGGAATTCTCTGCCTGGTTCTACCCGCTGCCCGGAACGCTACGCAGGGCAAAAGCGATTCTCGTCCTCCGTGCTAGCTTTTTCTCAGAAAGAGCCGTGGTGTGCGTTTTCGCCGGAAAACGCGTTTTCGGCCGAAAACGTGTACGTTTGCACTTCCCGGCCACAGGGAAGCTGCTAGCCGGGAATTCTCTGCCTGGTTCTACCCGCTGCCCGGAACACTACGCAGGGCAAAAGCGATTCTCGTCCTCCGTGCTTGCTTTTTCTCAGAAAGAGCCGTGGTGTGCGTTTTCGCCAGAAAACGCGTTTTCGGCCGAAAACGTGTACGTTTGCACTTCTCCGCCACAGGGAAGCTGCTAGCCGGGAATTCTCTGCCTGGTTCTACCCGCTGCCCGGAACGCTACGCAGGGCAAAAGCGATTCTCGTCCTCCGTGCTTGCTTTTTCTCAGAAAGAGCCGTGGTGTGCGTTTTCGCCGGAAAACGCGTTTTCGGCCGAAAACGTGTAAGTTTGCACTTCCCCGCCACAGGGAAGCTGCTAGCCGGGAATTCTCTGCCTGGTTCTACCCGCTGCCCGGAACGCTACGCAGGGCAAAAGCGATTCTCGTCCTTCGTGCTTGCTTTTTCTCAGAAAGAGCCGTGGTGTGCGTTTTCGCCAGAAAACGCGTTTTCGGCCGAAAACGTGTACGTTTGCACTTCCCGGCCACAGGGAAGCTGCTAGACGGGAATTCTCTGCCTATTTTCTACCCGCTGCCCGGAACGCTACGCAGGGCAAAAGCGATTCTCGTCCTCCGTGCTTGCTTTTTCTCAGAAAGAGCCGTGGTGTGCGTTTTCGCCGGAAAACGCGTTTTCGGCGAAAACGTGTACGTTTGCACTTCCCGGCCACAGGGAAGCTGCTAGCCGGGAATTCTCTGCCTGGTTCTACCCGCTGCCCGGAACGCTACGCAGGGCAAAAGCGATTCTCGTCCTCCGTGCTTGCTTTTTCTCAGAAAGAGCCGTGGTGTGCGTTTTCGCCAGAAAACGCGTTTTCGGCCGAAAACGTGTACGTTTGCACTTCCCGGCCACAGGGAAGCTGCTAGCCGGGAATTCTCTGCCTGGTTCTACCCGCTGCCCGCAACGCTACGCAGGGCAAAAGCGATTCTCGTCCTCCGTGCTTGCTTTTTCTCAGAAAGAGCCATGGTGTGCGTTTTCGCCGGAAAACGCGTTTTCGTCCGAAAACGTGTACGTTTGCCCTTCCCCGCCACAGGGAAGCTGCTAGCCGGCAATTCGCTGCCTATTTCTACCCGCTGCTCAGAACGCTACGCAGGGCAAAAGCGATTCTCGTCCTCCGTGCTTGCTTTTTCTCAGAAAGAGCCGTGGTGTGCGTTTTCGCCGGAAAACGCGTTTTCGGCCGAAAACGTGTACGTTTGCACTTCCCCGCCACAGGGAAGCTGCTAGCCGGGAATTCTCTGCCTGGTTCTACCCGCTGCCCGGAACGCTACGCAGGGCAAAAGCGATTCTCGTCCTCCGTGCTTGCTTTTTCTCAGAAAGAGCCGTGGTGTGCGTTTTCGCCGGAAAACGCGTTTTCGGCCGAAAACGTGTACGTTTGCACGTCCCCGCCACAGGGAAGCTGCTAGCCGGGAATTCTCTGCCTGGTTCTACCCGCTGCCCGGAACGCTACGCAGGTGTATTGGGTCTGGCTGAACTGGAATCGGTTTTCCCCTATAGCAGCCCTCACGGTGCTGTGGTTTATGCTGGGAGCTGCAGGGTGTTGATAGCACCCTGGTGCTGTGGCTGCTGCTGAGCAGTGCTTACACAGCACCAAGGCTCTTTCTGATATTTTCCCCAGTGGGACGGGGTGGGCAAGATCTTGGGAGGGGACACAGCCAGGACAGCTGACCCAAACCGACCAAAGGGATATTCCATACCATATGACGTCTGCTCAGTATAAAGCTGGGAGAAAGGAGGAAGGGGGTGGGGTCACCCTTGGTCCTCCGAGGCAACTACTACGCGTATTGGAGCCCTGCTTCCTGAGAAGGCCCGACATCGCCTCTTCATGGGAAGTAGAGAATAAATCTGTTTGCTTTTGCTTCCGCGCGCGGACTTTTGCTTTGCTTTGCTTATATTAAAACTGCTTTTGTTTCACCCACAAGGGTTAGTTTATCTTCTTTCCCCTCTTTACCCTGTTGAGAAAACAAAGGGAAGGGGGGGGGAAGTGATAGAGCGACTTGGTGGATACCTGGCATTTAGCCAGAGTCAAACCATCACAGTCTATTCTGGCGCCCAACGTGGGGCTGTGCTTCCACCCCTGGGGCAGTCGATTCCAGGTATACTGGACACCCCTCCACGTGAAAGCAAACTGTGGCCTGCACTCTTCTGCCAAAGGAATTGAAAAGAATGCATTGGCAATGTCAATTGTGGCGTACCACTTGGCTGCCTTTGACTCCAGTTCATACTGGAGCTCTAACATATCTGGTACAGCAGCACTCAGTGGTGGCGTCACTTCATTCAGGCCACGATAGTCTACTGTTAACCTCCACCCTCCGTCAGACTTTCGCACTGGCCATATTGGGCTATTAAAAGGCGAATGTGTCTTACTGATGACACCTTGGTTCTCCAGTTGACGAATCAATTCTTGGATGGGAGCCAGAGAGTCTCGGTTTGTACGATACTGCCGTCGGTGCACGGTCCTCATAGCAATTGGCACCTGTTGTTCTTCAACTTGCAACAGTCCCACAACAAAAGGATCTTCTGAGAGGCCGGGCAGATTAGACAACTGTTTTACCTTTTCTGTATTCACACTGGCCACACCAAAAGCCCATCGGTATCCTTTTGGGTCTTTGAAGTATCCCCTCTTGAGATAGTCAATGCCCAAGATGCAAGGGGCTTCTGGGCCAGTTACAATGGGATGTTTTTCCCACTTGTCCCCAGTCAAGCTAACCTCGGCCTCCAATACTGATAGTTCTTGACAGCCCCCTGTCACTCCTGAGATCCAGATAGGTTCTGCCCCTCTATAACTTGACGGCATTAGTGTACATTGTGCCCCGGTGTCAATTAAAGCCTGGTACTTCTGTGGATTTGATGTGCCAGGCCATCGAATCCACACTGTCCAATACACCCGATCATCCCTTTCCTCCTCCTGGCTGGAGGCAGGGGCCCTCTATTCCTGTTCTTGGTCGGAGTACTCACTGTCTGACTCTTGCCGTGCCAGGCCAGAGGTTCCTTCTTCAGGATCAAGGGAGGTGATCTCAGTCTTTCTGTATCTGGGAGATCGCTGGTTACTTCCTTGTGGTTTTACACCAGCTACATTAGCAACCTTCTTAGATGTCTTCTTGTTGGCAGGGGTCTTTCCTCGCAATTCATGTACACGTGCTTCCAACTTAAAGGTGGGTTGACCATCCCACTTCCTCATGTCCTCCCCCTGGTCGCGCAGGAAGAACCAGAGTTCGCCACGTGTCATGCGCCTTGGCTTTCCTTTCCCCCTGACTGGGACAGAAGAGAAATGATTTCTTGGGGAGCTCCTAACATCCAGGGCACTCGCCCGTAGAGATGAGGAGGTACCAAGACTCTCTTCAAAGTTCTGAAGCCAGGAAGAGACTGCCTCCACAGTTGGCGTACATCTTAGTCCTTCTCCTGCATCCATTTCTGGGTAGTACATTGCGGCCAAGCCGGCAGAATACGAGGATGGCGCACCTTTAATCACCTTCCTCCACATGGCCCGTGTGCATGGGACATCCTCTGGATTTTTAGGGGCTTCATCATTATCTGGATCACCATAGATGACTTCCATCACTGCTAATTCTCTCAGGTACTGGACACCTTCATCTGCAGTAGCCCACTTCCCTGGGGTGTGGTCCATAAGATCTTCCTTAAAAGGATACCTTGCTTTAACACTTGAAAGGAGCCGTCTCCACAGACTGCAAATTGCTGTCTCCTTTCCAATTCCCCTTTCAATTCCTCGATTTCTAGCAAGGGAACCCAGCTGTTGGGCTTCCTTACCTTCCAGCTGTTGAGCATCTGCCCCGTTATCCCAGCATCGCAGCAGCCAGGCAGCGATCTGCTCACCCGGCTGGCGGCAGTAGTCTTTCCGCAGATCTCGCAGTTCTGATGACGTCAGGGACCGGGTAGTTTCTGCCTCCTGTTTCAGTTCTGTTATTCCCTCTTCTGATACCTTTGCTGAAGGACCAGCTTCTTCCTCCTCTTTCTCCTCCCTTATTAATCGAGGGTATGGGCCTGTTGTTCTCCTTGTCCATTGTTTCTTTTTTACTACTGGGGCAATCTCTGTTGTTGTTATTGTTTGAGTTCCCATGTCAACCACAGCCCTTTGAGAGTGCTGAACTGCAGCTCGATAAGCACAGGCCAGGCCCCAGTAAAGTGCTAGAAGTTGTTGATTCTCTTTGGGATAGGCAAGGCATCCCTCTATCAGGTGATGTGTCAATTTTGTGGGGTTGCTTGCCTGTTCAGGGGTGAGATCCCAGGCTACAGGAGGTGATAACCGTCCTAGGAATCTGCCCAACTCCTTCCACTCTCCCTGCCACCCAGGAACAGGCCGCCTCAGAGCACATTTTGGCACCGATTCACTCAAAATTTGCGTTCTCTTACACCAAGAGCATACCGAGCTCCACACAACCCACAACAGGCGAACAGCATTAATAAAGAGTATCAATGAACTAACATAAGGATGACTAAGTACCTCGGGAGCCTGCAAAATAAAACCACTCATGATGTTCCCGATTCCTTGCAGCATGTTCCCGAGCTTAACAAAATAAAGATAAGCAGCGCAATAAACAAGCCCGTGACCAGCACAAGAGCTTGTTGCTTAATAACTACTATAGCTACAGCACATTTAATATAAAACTGCCGTTGTTTTGCCCCACGTTGGGCGCCAGAATAGACTGTGATGGTTTGACTCTGGCTAAATGCCAGGTATCCACCAAGTCGCTCTATCACTTCCCCCCCCCTTCCCTTTGTTTTCTCAACAGGGTAAAGAGGGGAAAGAAGATAAACTAACCCTTGTGGGTGAAACAAAAGCAGTTTTAATATAAGCAAAGCAAAGCAAAAGTCCGCGCGCGGAAGCAAAAGCAAACAGATTTATTCTCTACTTCCCATGAAGAGGCGATGTCGGGCCTTCTCAGGAAGCAGGGCTCCAATACGCGTAGTAGTTGCCTCGGAGGACCAAGGGTGACCCCACCCCCTTCCTCCTTTCTCCCAGCTTTATACTGAGCAGACGTCATATGGTATGGAATATCCCTTTGGTCGGTTTGGGTCAGCTGTCCTGGCTGTGTCCCCTCCCAAGATCTTGCCCACCCCGTCCCACTGGGGAAAATATCAGAAAGAGCCTTGGTGCTGTGTAAGCACTGCTCAGCAGCAGCCACAGCACCAGGGTGCTATCAACACCCTGCAGCTCCCAGCATAAACCACAGCACCGTGAGGGCTGCTATAGGGGAAAACCGATTCCAGTTCAGCCAGACCCAATACAGCAGGGCAAAAGCGATTCTCGTCCTCCGTGCTAGCTTTTTCTCAGAAAGAGCCGTGGTGTGCGTTTTCGCCGGAAAACGCGTTTTCGGCCGAAAACGTGTACGTTTGCACTTCCCGGCCACAGGGAAGCTGCTAGCCGGGAATTCTCTGCCTGGTTCTACCCGCTGCCCGGAACACTACGCAGGGCAAAAGCGATTCTCGTCCTCCGTGCTTGCTTTTTCTCAGAAAGAGCCGTGGTGTGCGTTTTCGCCAGAAAACGCGTTTTCGGCCGAAAACGTGTACGTTTGCACTTCTCCGCCACAGGGAAGCTGCTAGCCGGGAATTCTCTGCCTGGTTCTACCCGCTGCCCGGAACGCTACGCAGGGCAAAAGCGATTCTCGTCCTCCGTGCTTGCTTTTTCTCAGAAAGAGCCGTGGTGTGCGTTTTCGCCGGAAAACGCGTTTTCGGCCGAAAACGTGTAAGTTTGCACTTCCCCGCCACAGGGAAGCTGCTAGCCGGGAATTCTCTGCCTGGTTCTACCCGCTGCCCGGAACGCTACGCAGGGCAAAAGCGATTCTCGTCCTCCGTGCTTGCTTTTTCTCAGAAAGAGCCGTGGTGTGCGTTTTCGCCGGAAAACGCGTTTTCGGCCGAAAACGTGTACGTTTGCACTTCCCGGCCACAGGGAAGCTGCTAGACGGGAATTCTCTGCCTATTTTCTACCCGCTGCCCGGAACGCTACGCAGGGCAAAAGCGATTCTCGTCCTCCGTGCTTGCTTTTTCTCAGAAAGAGCCGTGGTGTGCGTTTTCGCCGGAAAACGCGTTTTCGGCGAAAACGTGTACGTTTGCACTTCTCGGCCACAGGGAAGCTGCTAGCCGGGAATTCTCTGCCTGGTTCTACCCGCTGCCCGGAACACTACGCAGGGCAAAAGCGATTCTCGTCCTCCGTGCTTGCTTTTTCTCAGAAAGAGCCGTGGTGTGCGTTTTCGCCAGAAAACGCGTTTTCGGCCGAAAACGTGTACGTTTGCACTTCCCCGCCACAGGGAAGCTGCTAGCCGGGAATTCTCTGCCTGGTTCTACCCGCTGCCCGGAACGCTACGCAGGGCAAAAGCGATTCTCGTCCTCCGTGCTTGCTTTTTCTCAGAAAGAGCCGTGGTGTGCGTTTTCGCCGGTAAACGCGTTTTCGGCCGAAAACGTGTACGTTTGCACTTCCCCGCCACAGGGAAGCTGCTAGCCGGGAATTCTCTGCCTGGTTCTACCCGCTGCCCGGAACGCTACGCAGGGCAAAAGCGATTCTCGTCCTCCGTGCTTGCTTGTTCTCAGAAAGAGCCGTGGTGTGCGTTTTCGCCGGAAAACGCGTTTTCGGCCGAAAACGTGTACGTTTGCACTTCCCCGCCACAGGGAAGCTGCTAGCCGGGAATTCTCTGCCTGGTTCTACCCGCTGCCCGGAACGCTACGCAGGGCAAAAGCGATTCTCGTCCTCCGTGCTTGCTTTTTCCCAGAAAGAGCCGTGGTGTGCGTTTTCGCCGGAAAACGCGTTTTCGGCCGAAAACGTGTACGTTTGCACTTCCCGGCCACAGGGAAGCTGCTAGCCGGGAATTCTCTGCCTGGTTCTACCCGCTGCCCGGAACACTACGCAGGGCAAAAGCGATTCTCGTCCTCCGTGCTTGCTTTTTCTCAGAAAGAGCCATGGTGTGCTTTTTCGCCGGAAAACGCTTTTTCGGCCGAAAACGTGTACGTTTGCACTTCCCCGCCACAGGGAAGCTGCTAGCCGGGAATTCTCTGCCTGGTTCTACCCGCTGCTCAGAACGCTACGCAGGGCAAAAGCGATTCTCGTCCTCCGTGCTTGCTTTTTCTCAGAAAGAGCCGTGGTGTGCGTTTTCGCCGGAAAACGCGTTTTCGGCCGAAAACGTGTACGTTTGCACTTCCCGGCCACAGGGAAGCTGCTAGACGGGAATTCTCTGCCTGGTTCTACCCGCTGCCCGGAACGCTACGCAGGGCAAAAGCGATTCTCGTCCTCCGTGCTTGCTTTTTCTCAGAAAGAGCCGTGGTGTGCGTTTTCGCCGGAAAACGCGTTTTCGGCCGAAAACGTATACGTTTTCACTTTCCGGCCACAGGGCAGCTGCTAGCCGGGAATTCTCTGCCTGGTTCTACCCGCTGCCCGGAACGCTACGCAGGGCAAAAGCGATTCTCGTCCTCCGTGCTTCCTTTTTCCCAGAAAGAGCCGTGGTGTGCGTTTTCGCCGGAAAACGCGTTTTCGGCCGAAAACGTGTATGTTTGCACTTCCCGGCCACAGGGCAGCTGCTAGCCGGGAATTCTCTGCCTGGTTCTACCCGCTGCCCGGAACGTTACGCAGGGCAAAAGCGATTCTCGTCCTCCGTGCTTGCTTTTTCTCAGAAAGAGCCGTGGTGTGCGTTTTCGCCGGAAAACGCGTTTCCGGCCGAAAACGTGTACGTTTGCACTTCCCCGCCACAGGGAAGCTGCTAGCCGGGAATTCTCTGCCTGGTTCTACCCGCTGCCCGGAACACTACGCAGGGCAAAAGCGATTCTCGTCCTCCGTGCTTGCTTTTTCTCAGAAAGAGCCGTGGTGTGCGTTTTCGCCAGAAAACGCGTTTTCGGCCGAAAACGTGTACGTTTGCACTTCCCGGCCACAGGGAAGCTGCTAGCCGGGAATTCTCTGCCTGGTTCTACCCGCTGCCCGCAACGCTACGCAGGGCAAAAGCGATTCTCGTCCTCCGTGCTTGCTTTTTCTCAGAAAGAGCCGTGGTGTGCGTTTTCGCCGGAAAACGCGTTTTCGGCCGAAAACGTGTACGTTTGCACTTCCCGGCCACAGGGAAGCTGCTAGCCGGGAATTCTCTGCCTGGTTCTACCCGCTGCCCGGAACACTACGCAGGGCAAAAGCGATTCCCGTCCTCCGTGCTTGCTTTTTCTCAGAAAGAGCCGTGGTGTGCGTTTTCGCCAGAAAACGCATTTTCGGCCGAAAACGTGTACGTTTGCACTTCCCCGCCACAGGGAAGCTGCTAGCCGGGAATTCTCTGCCTGGTTCTACCCGCTGCCCGGAACGCTACGCAGGGCAAAAGCGATTCTCGTCCTCCGTGCTTGCTTTTTCTCAGAAAGAGCCGTGGTGTGCGTTTTCGCCGGAAAACGCGTTTTCGGCCGAAAACGTGTACGTTTGCACTTCCCGGCCACAGGGAAGCTGCTAGCCGGGAATTCTCTGCCTGGTTCTACCCGCTGCTTGGAACGCTACGCAGGGCAAAAGCGATTCTCGTCCTCCGTGCTTGCTTTTTCTCAGAAAGAGCCGTGGTGTGCGTTTTCGCCGGAAAACGCGTTTTCGGCCGAAAACGTGTACGTTTGCACTTCCCCGCCACAGGGAAGCTGCTAGCCGGCAATTCGCTGCCTATTTCTACCCGCTGCTCAGAACGCTACGCAGGGCAAAAGCGATTCTCGTCCTCCGTGCTTGCTTTTTCTCAGAAAGAGCCGTGGTGTGCGTTTTCGCCGGAAAACGCGTTTTCGGCCGAAAACGTGTACGTTTGCACTTCCCCGCCACAGGGAAGCTGCTAGCCGGGAATTCTCTGCCTGGTTCTACCCGCTGCCCGGAACGCTACGCAGGGCAAAAGCGATTCTCGTCCTCCGTGCTTGCTTTTTCTCAGAAAGAGCCGTGGTGTGCGTTTTCGCCGCAAAACGCATTTTCGGCCGAAAACTTGTACGTTTGCACGTCCCCGCCACAGGGAAGCTGCTAGCCGGGAATTCTCTGCCTGGTTCTACCCGCTGCCCGGAACGCTACGCAGGGCAAAAGCGATTCTCGTCCTCCGTGCTAGCTTTTTCTCAGAAAGAGCCGTGGTGTGCGTTTTCGCCGGAAAACGCGTTTTCGGCCGAAAACGTGTACGTTTGCACTTCCCCGCCACAGGGAAGCTGCTAGCCGGGAATTCTCTGCCTGGTTCTACCCGCTGCCCGGAACACTACGCAGGGCAAAAGCGATTCTCGTCCTCCGTGCTTGCTTTTTCTCAGAAAGAGCCGTGGTGTGCGTTTTCGCCAGAAAACGCGTTTTCGGCCGAAAACGTGTACGTTTGCACTTCTCCGCCACAGGGAAGCTGCTAGCCGGGAATTCTCTGCCTGGTTCTACCCGCTGCCCGGAACGCTACGCAGGGCAAAAGCGATTCTCGTCCTCCGTGCTTGCTTTTTCTCAGAAAGAGCCGTGGTGTGCGTTTTCGCCGGAAAACGCGTTTTCGGCCGAAAACGTGTAAGTTTGCACTTCCCCGCCACAGGGCAGCTGCTAGCCGGGAATTCTCTGCCTGGTTCTACCCGCTGCCCGGAACGCTACGCAGGGCAAAAGCGATTCTCGTCCTCCGTGCTTGCTTTTTCTCAGAAAGAGCCGTGGTGTGCGTTTTCGCCGGAAAACGCGTTTTCGGCCGAAAACGTGTACGTTTGCACTTCCCGGCCACAGGGAAGCTGCTAGACGGGAATTCTCTGCCTATTTTCTACCCGCTGCCCGGAACGCTACGCAGGGCAAAAGCGATTCTCGTCCTCCGTGCTTGCTTTTTCTCAGAAAGAGCCGTGGTGTGCGTTTTCGCCGGAAAACGCGTTTTCGGCGAAAACGTGTACGTTTGCACTTCTCGGCCACAGGGAAGCTGCTAGCCGGGAATTCTCTGCCTGGTTCTACCCGCTGCCCGGAACACTACGCAGGGCAAAAGCGATTCTCGTCCTCCGTGCTTGCTTTTTCTCAGAAAGAGCCGTGGTGTGCGTTTTCGCCAGAAAACGCGTTTTCGGCCGAAAACGTGTACGTTTGCACTTCCCGGCCACAGGGCAGCTGCTAGCCGGGAATTCTCTGCCTGGTTCTACCCGCTGCCCGGAACGCTACGCAGGGCAAAAGCGATTCTCGTTCTCCGTGCTTGCTTTTTCTCAGAAAGAGCCGTGGTGTGCGTTTTCGCCGGTAAACGCGTTTTCGGCCGAAAACGTGTACGTTTGCACTTCCCCGCCACAGGGAAGCTGCTAGCCGGGAATTCTCTGCCTGGTTCTACCCGCTGCCCGGAACGCTACGCAGGGCAAAAGCGATTCTCGTCCTCCGTGCTTGCTTTTTCTCAGAAAGAGCCGTGGTGTGCGTTTTCGCCGGAAAACGCGTTTTCGGCCGAAAACGTGTACGTTTGCACTTCCCGGCCACAGGGAAGCTGCTAGCCGGGAATTCTCTGCCTGGTTCTACCCGCTGCCCGGAACGCTACGCAGGGCAAAAGCGATTCTCGTCCTCCGTGCTTGCTTTTTCTCAGAAAGAGCCGTGGTGTGCGTTTTCGCCGGAAAACGCGTTTAAGGCCGAAAACGTGTACGTTTGCACTTCCCGGCCACAGGGAAGCTGCTAGCCGGGAATTCTCTGCCTGGTTCTACCCGCTGCTAAGAACGCTACGCAGGGCAAAAGCGATTCTCGTCCTCCGTGCTTGCTTTTTCTCAGAAAGAGCCGTGGTGTGCGTTTTCGCCGGAAAACGCGTTTTCGGCCGAAAACGTGTACGTTTGCACTTCCCCGCCACAGGGAAGCTGCTAGCCGGCAATTCGCTGCCTATTTCTACCCGCTGCTCAGAACGCTACGCAGGGCAAAAGCGATTCTCGTCCTCCGTGCTTGCTTTTTCTCAGAAAGAGCCGTGGTGTGCGTTTTCGCCGGAAAACGCGTTTTCGGCGAAAACGTGTACGTTTGCACTTCCCCGCCACAGGGAAGCTGCTAGCCGGGAACTCTCTGCCTGGTTCTACCCGCTGCCCGGAACACTACGCAGGGCAAAAGCGATTCTCGTCCTCCGTGCTTGCTTTTTCTCAGAAAGAGCCGTGGTGTGCGTTTTCGCCGGAAAACGCGTTTTCGGCCGAAAACGTGTAAGTTTTCACTTCCCCGCCACAGGGAAGCTGCTAGCCGGGAATACTCTGCCTGGTTCTACCCGCTGCCCGGAACGCTACGCAGGGCAAAAGCGATTCTCGTCCTCCGTGCTAGCTTTTTCTCAGAAAGAGCCGTGGTGTGCGTTTTCGCCGGAAAACGCGTTTTCGGCCGAAAACGTGTACGTTTGCACTTCCCGGCCACAGGGAAGCTGCTAGCCGGGAATTCTCTGCCTGGTTCTACCCGCTGCCCGGAACACTACGCAGGGCAAAAGCGATTCTCGTCCTCCGTGCTTGCTTTTTCTCAGAAAGAGCCGTGGTGTGCGTTTTCGCCAGAAAACGCGTTTTCGGCCGAAAACGTGTACGTTTGCACTTCTCCGCCACAGGGAAGCTGCTAGCCGGGAATTCTCTGCCTGGTTCTACCCGCTGCCCGGAACGCTACGCAGGGCAAAAGCGATTCTCGTCCTCCGTGCTTGCTTTTTCTCAGAAAGAGCCGTGGTGTGCGTTTTCGCCGGAAAACGCGTTTTCGGCCGAAAACGTGTAAGTTTGCACTTCCCCGCCACAGGGAAGCTGCTAGCCGGGAATTCTCTGCCTGGTTCTACCCGCTGCCCGGAACGCTACGCAGGGCAAAAGCGATTCTCGTCCTCCGTGCTTGCTTTTTCTCAGAAAGAGCCGTGGTGTGCGTTTTCGCCGGAAAACGCGTTTTCGGCCGAAAACGTGTACGTTTGCACTTCCCGGCCACAGGGAAGCTGCTAGACGGGAATTCTCTTCCTATTTTCTACCCGCTGCCCGGAACGCTACGCAGGGCAAAAGCGATTCTCGTCCTCCGTGCTTGCTTTTTCTCAGAAAGAGCCGTGGTGTGCGTTTTCGCCGGAAAACGCGTTTTCGGCGAAAACGTGTACGTTTGCACATCTCGGCCACAGGGAAGCTGCTAGCCGGGAATTCTCTGCCTGGTTCTACCCGCTGCCCGGAACGCTACGCAGGGCAAAAGCGATTCTCGTCCTCCGTGCTTGCTTTTTCTCAGAAAGAGCCGTGGTGTGCGTTTTCGCCGGAAAACGCGTTTTCGGCCGAAAACGTGTAAGTTTGCACTTCCCCGCCACAGGGCAGCTGCTAGCCGGGAATTCTCTGCCTGGTTCTACCCGCTGCCCGGAACGCTACGCAGGGCAAAAGCGATTCTCGTCCTCCGTGCTTGCTTTTTCTCAGAAAGAGCCGTGGTGTGCGTTTTCGCCGGAAAACGCGTTTTCGGCCGAAAACGTGTACGTTTGCACTTCCCGGCCACAGGGAAGCTGCTAGACGGGAATTCTCTGCCTATTTTCTACCCGCTGCCCGGAACGCTACGCAGGGCAAAAGCGATTCTCGTCCTCCGTGCTTGCTTTTTCTCAGAAAGAGCCGTGGTGTGCGTTTTCGCCGGAAAACGCGTTTTCGGCGAAAACGTGTACGTTTGCACTTCTCGGCCACAGGGAAGCTGCTAGCCGGGAATTCTCTGCCTGGTTCTACCCGCTGCCCGGAACACTACGCAGGGCAAAAGCGATTCTCGTCCTCCGTGCTTGCTTTTTCTCAGAAAGAGCCGTGGTGTGCGTTTTCGCCAGAAAACGCGTTTTCGGCCGAAAACGTGTACGTTTGCACTTCCCCGCCACAGGGAAGCTGCTAGCCGGGAATTCTCTGCCTGGTTCTACCCGCTGCCCGGAACGCTACGCAGGGCAAAAGCGATTCTCGTTCTCCGTGCTTGCTTTTTCTCAGAAAGAGCCGTGGTGTGCGTTTTCGCCGGTAAACGCGTTTTCGGCCGAAAACGTGTACGTTTGCACTTCCCCGCCACAGGGAAGCTGCTAGCCGGGAATTCTCTGCCTGGTTCTACCCGCTGCCCGGAACGCTACGCAGGGCAAAAGCGATTCTCGTCCTCCGTGCTTGCTTTTTCTCAGAAAGAGCCGTGGTGTGCGTTTTCGCCGGAAAACGCGTTTTCGGCCGAAAACGTGTACGTTTGCACTTCCCCGCCACAGGGAAGCTGCTAGCCGGGAATTCTCTGCCTGGTTCTACCCGCTGCCCGGATCGCTACGCAGGGCAAAAGCGATTCTCGTCCTCCGTGCTTGCTTTTTCCCAGAAAGAGCCGTGGTGTGCGTTTTCGCCGGAAAACGCGTTTTCGGCCGAAAACGTGTACGTTTGCACTTCCCGGCCACAGGGAAGCTGCTAGACGGGAATTCTCTGCCTGGTTCTACCCGCTGCCCGGAACGCTACGCAGGGCAAAAGCGATTCTCGTCCTCCGTGCTTGCTTTTTCTCAGAAAGAGCCGTGGTGTGCGTTTTCGCCGGAAAACGCGTTTTCGGCCGAAAACGTGTACGTTTGCACTTCCCGGCCACAGGGAAGCTGCTAGCCGGGAATTCTCTGCCTGATTCTACCCGCTGCCCGGAACGCTACGCAGGGCAAAAGCGATTTTCGTCCTCCGTGCTTGCTTTTTCTCAGAAAGAGCCATGGTGTGCTTTTTCGCCGGAAAACGCTTTTTCGGCCGAAAACGTGTACGTTTGCACTTCCCCGCCACAGGGAAGCTGCTAGCCGGGAATTCTCTGCCTGGTTCTACCCGCTGCTAAGAACGCTACGCAGGGCAAAAGCGATTCTCGTCCTCCGTGCTTGCTTTTTCTCAGAAAGAGCCGTGGTGTGCGTTTTCGCCGGAAAACGCGTTTTCGGCCGAAAACGTATACGTTTTCACTTTCCGGCCACAGGGCAGCTGCTAGCCGGGAATTCTCTGCCTGGTTCTACCCGCTGCCCGGAACGCTACGCAGGGCAAAAGCGATTCTCGTCCTCCGTGCTTGCTTTTTCTCAGAAAGAGCCGTGGTGTGCGTTTTCGCCGGAAAACGCGTTTTCGGCCGAAAACGTGTACGTTTGCACTTCCCGGCCACAGGGCAGCTGCTAGCCGGGAATTCTCTGCCTGGTTCTACCCGCTGCCCGGAACGCTACGCAGGGCAAAAGCGATTCTCGTCCTCCGTGCTTCCTTTTTCCCAGAAAGAGCCGTGGTGTGCGTTTTCGCCGGAAAACGCGTTTTCGGCCGAAAACGTGTACGTTTGCACTTCCCGGCCACAGGGCAGCTGCTAGCCGGGAATTCTCTGCCTGGTTCTACCCGCTGCCCGGAACGCTACGCAGGGCAAAAGCGATTCTCGTCCTCCGTGCTTGCTTTTTCTCAGAAAGAGCCGTGGTGTGCGTTTTCGCCGGAAAACGCGTTTTCGGCCGAAAACGTGTACGTTTGCACTTCCCCGCCACAGGGAAGCTGCTAGCCGGGAATTCTCTGCCTGGTTCTACCCGCTGCCCGGAACACTACGCAGGGCAAAAGCGATTCTCGTCCTCCGTGCTTGCTTTTTCTCAGAAAGAGCCGTGGTGTGCGTTTTCGCCAGAAAACGCGTTTTCGGCCGAAAACGTGTACGTTTGCACTTCCCCGCCACAGGGAAGCTGCTAGCCGGGAATTCTCTGCCTGGTTCTACCCGCTGCCCGCAACGCTACGCAGGGCAAAAGCGATTCTCGTCCTCCGTGCTTGCTTTTTCTCAGAAAGAGCCGTGGTGTGCGTTTTCGCCGGAAAACGCGTTTTCGGCGAAAACGTGTACGTTTGCACTTCTCGGCCACAGGGAAGCTGCTAGCCGGGAATTCTCTGCCTGGTTCTACCCGCTGCCCGGAACACTACGCAGGGCAAAAGCGATTCTCGTCCTCCGTGCTTGCTTTTTCTCAGATGGAGCCGTGGTGTGCGTTTTCGCCAGAAAACGCGTTTTCGGCCGAAAACGTGTACGTTTGCACTTCCCCGCCACAGGGAAGCTGCTAGCCGGGAATTCTCTGCCTGGTTCTACCCGCTGCCCGGAACGCTACGCAGGGCAAAAGCGGTTCTCGTCCTCCGTGCTTGCTTTTTCTCAGAAAGAGCCGTGGTGTGCGTTTTCGCCGGTAAACGCGTTTTCGGCCGAAAACGTGTACGTTTGCACTTCCCCGCCACAGGGAAGCTGCTAGCCGGGAATTCTCTGCCTGGTTCTACCCGCTGCCCGGAACGCTACGCAGGGCAAAAGCGATTCTCGTCCTCCGTGCTTGCTTTTTCTCAGAAAGAGCCGTGGTGAGCGTTTTCGCCGGAAAACGCGTTTTCGGCCGAAAACGTGTACGTTTGCACTTCCCCGCCACAGGGAAGCTGCTAGCCGGGAATTCTCTGCCTGGTTCTACCCGCTGCCCGCAACGCTACGCAGGGCAAAAGCGATTCTCGTCCTCCGTGCTTGCTTTTTCCCAGAAAGAGCCGTGGTGTGCGTTTTCGCCGGAAAACGCGTTTTCGGCCGAAAACGTGTACGTTTGCACTTCCCGGCCACAGGGCAGCTGCTAGCCGGGAATTCTCTGCCTGGTTCTACCCGCTGCCCGGAACGCTACGCAGGGCAAAAGCGATTCTCGTTCTCCGTGCTTGCTTTTTCTCAGAAAGAGCCGTGGTGTGCGTTTTCGCCGGTAAACGCGTTTTCGGCCGAAAACGTGTACGTTTGCATTCCCGGCCACAGGGAAGCTGCTAGCCGGGAATTCTCTGCCTGGTTCTACCCGCTGCCCGGAACGCTACGCAGGGCAAAAGCGATTCTCGTCCTCCGTGCTTGCTTTTTCTCAGAAAGAGCCGTGGTGTTCGTTTTCGCCGGAAAACGCGTTTTCGGCCGAAAACGTGTACGTTTGCACTTCCCGGCCACAGGGAAGCTGCTAGCCGGGAATTCTCTGCCTGGTTCTACCCGCTGCCCGGAACGCTACGCAGGGCAAAAGCGATTCTCGTCCTCCGTGCTTGCTTTTTCTCAGAAAGAGCCGTGGTGTGCGTTTTCGCCGGAAAACGCGTTTTCGGCCGAAAACGTGTACGTTTGCACTTCCCGGCCACAGGGAAGCTGCTAGCCGGGAATTCTCTGCCTGGTTCTACCCGCTGCTAAGAACGCTACGCAGGGCAAAAGCGATTCTCGTCCTCCGTGCTTGCTTTTTCTCAGAAAGAGCCGTGGTGTGCGTTTTCGCCGGAAAACGCGTTTTCGGCCGAAAACGTGTACGTTTGCACTTCCCCGCCACAGGGAAGCTGCTAGCCGGCAATTCGCTGCCTATTTCTACCCGCTGCTCAGAACGCTACGCAGGGCAAAAGCGATTCTCGTCCTCCGTGCTTGCTTTTTCTCAGAAAGAGCCGTGGTGTGCGTTTTCGCCGGAAAACGCGTTTTCGGCGAAAACGTGTACGTTTGCACTTCCCCGCCACAGGGAAGCTGCTAGCCGGGAACTCTCTGCCTGGTTCTACCCGCTGCCCGGAACACTACGCAGGGCAAAAGCGATTCTCGTCCTCCGTGCTTGCTTTTTCTCAGAAAGAGCCGTGGTGTGCGTTTTCGCCGGAAAACGCGTTTTCGGCCGAAAACGTGTAAGTTTTCACTTCCCCGCCACAGGGAAGCTGCTAGCCGGGAATACTCTGCCTGGTTCTACCCGCTGCCCGGAACGCTACGCAGGGCAAAAGCGATTCTCGTCCTCCGTGCTAGCTTTTTCTCAGAAAGAGCCGTGGTGTGCGTTTTCGCCGGAAAACGCGTTTTCGGCCGAAAACGTGTACGTTTGCACTTCCCGGCCACAGGGAAGCTGCTAGCCGGGAATTCTCTGCCTGGTTCTACCCGCTGCCCGGAACACTACGCAGGGCAAAAGCGATTCTCGTCCTCCGTGCTTGCTTTTTCTCAGAAAGAGCCGTGGTGTGCGTTTTCGCCAGAAAACGCGTTTTCGGCCGAAAACGTGTACGTTTGCACTTCTCCGCCACAGGGAAGCTGCTAGCCGGGAATTCTCTGCCTGGTTCTACCCGCTGCCCGGAACGCTACGCAGGGCAAAAGCGATTCTCGTCCTCCGTGCTTGCTTTTTCTCAGAAAGAGCCGTGGTGTGCGTTTTCGCCGGAAAACGCGTTTTCGGCCGAAAACGTGTAAGTTTGCACTTCCCCGCCACAGGGAAGCTGCTAGCCGGGAATTCTCTGCCTGGTTCTACCCGCTGCCCGGAACGCTACGCAGGGCAAAAGCGATTCTCGTCCTCCGTGCTTGCTTTTTCTCAGAAAGAGCCGTGGTGTGCGTTTTCGCCGGAAAACGCGTTTTCGGCCGAAAACGTGTACGTTTGCACTTCCCGGCCACAGGGAAGCTGCTAGACGGGAATTCTCTGCCTATTTTCTACCCGCTGCCCGGAACGCTACGCAGGGCAAAAGCGATTCTCGTCCTCCGTGCTTGCTTTTTCTCAGAAAGAGCCGTGGTGTGCGTTTTCGCCGGAAAACGCGTTTTCGGCGAAAACGTGTACGTTTGCACATCTCGGCCACAGGGAAGCTGCTAGCCGGGAATTCTCTGCCTGGTTCTACCCGCTGCCCGGAACGCTACGCAGGGCAAAAGCGATTCTCGTCCTCCGTGCTTGCTTTTTCTCAGAAAGAGCCGTGGTGTGCGTTTTCGCCGGAAAACGCGTTTTCGGCCGAAAACGTGTAAGTTTGCACTTCCCCGCCACAGGGCAGCTGCTAGCCGGGAATTCTCTGCCTGGTTCTACCCGCTGCCCGGAACGCTACGCAGGGCAAAAGCGATTCTCGTCCTCCGTGCTTGCTTTTTCTCAGAAAGAGCCGTGGTGTGCGTTTTCGCCGGAAAACGCGTTTTCGGCCGAAAACGTGTACGTTTGCACTTCCCGGCCACAGGGAAGCTGCTAGACGGGAATTCTCTGCCTATTTTCTACCCGCTGCCCGGAACGCTACGCAGGGCAAAAGCGATTCTCGTCCTCCGTGCTTGCTTTTTCTCAGAAAGAGCCGTGGTGTGCGTTTTCGCCGGAAAACGCGTTTTCGGCGAAAACGTGTACGTTTGCACTTCTCGGCCACAGGGAAGCTGCTAGCCGGGAATTCTCTGCCTGGTTCTACCCGCTGCCCGGAACACTACGCAGGGCAAAAGCGATTCTCGTCCTCCGTGCTTGCTTTTTCTCAGAAAGAGCCGTGGTGTGCGTTTTCGCCAGAAAACGCGTTTTCGGCCGAAAACGTGTACGTTTGCACTTCCCCGCCACAGGGAAGCTGCTAGCCGGGAATTCTCTGCCTGGTTCTACCCGCTGCCCGGAACGCTACGCAGGGCAAAAGCGATTCTCGTCCTCCGTGCTTGCTTTTTCTCAGAAAGAGCCGTGGTGTGCGTTTTCGCCGGTAAACGCGTTTTCGGCCGAAAACGTGTACGTTTGCACTTCCCCGCCACAGGGAAGCTGCTAGCCGGGAATTCTCTGCCTGGTTCTACCCGCTGCCCGGAACGCTACGCAGGGCAAAAGCGATTCTCGTCCTCCGTGCTTGCTTTTTCTCAGAAAGAGCCGTGGTGTGCGTTTTCGCCGGAAAACGCGTTTTCGGCCGAAAACGTGTACGTTTGCACTTCCCCGCCACAGGGAAGCTGCTAGCCGGGAATTCTCTGCCTGGTTCTACCCGCTGCCCGGATCGCTACGCAGGGCAAAAGCGATTCTCGTCCTCCGTGCTTGCTTTTTCCCAGAAAGAGCCGTGGTGTGCGTTTTCGCCGGAAAACGCGTTTTCGGCCGAAAACGTGTACGTTTGCACTTCCCGGCCACAGGGAAGCTGCTAGACGGGAATTCTCTGCCTGGTTCTACCCGCTGCCCGGAACGCTACGCAGGGCAAAAGCGATTCTCGTCCTCCGTGCTTGCTTTTTCTCAGAAAGAGCCGTGGTGTGCGTTTTCGCCGGAAAACGCGTTTTCGGCCGAAAACGTGTACGTTTGCACTTCCCGGCCACAGGGAAGCTTCTAGCCGGGAATTCTCTGCCTGATTCTACCCGCTGCCCGGAACGCTACGCAGGGCAAAAGCGATTTTCGTCCTCCGTGCTTGCTTTTTCTCAGAAAGAGCCATGGTGTGCTTTTTCGCCGGAAAACGCTTTTTCGGCCGAAAACGTGTACGTTTGCACTTCCCCGCCACAGGGAAGCTGCTAGCCGGGAATTCTCTGCCTGGTTCTACCCGCTGCTAAGAACGCTATGCAGGGCAAAAGCGATTCTCGTCCTCCGTGCTTGCTTTTTCTCAGAAAGAGCCGTGGTGTGCGTTTTCGCCGGAAAACGCGTTTTCGGCCGAAAACGTATACGTTTTCACTTTCCGGCCACAGGGCAGCTGCTAGCCGGGAATTCTCTGCCTGGTTCTACCCGCTGCCCGGAACGCTACGCAGGGCAAAAGCGATTCTCGTCCTCCGTGCTTGCTTTTTCTCAGAAAGAGCCGTGGTGTGCGTTTTCGCCGGAAAACGCGTTTTCGGCCGAAAACGTGTACGTTTGCACTTCCCGGCCACAGGGCAGCTGCTAGCCGGGAATTCTCTGCCTGGTTCTACCCGCTGCCCGGAACGCTACGCAGGGCAAAAGCGATTCTCGTCCTCCGTGCTTCCTTTTTCCCAGAAAGAGCCGTGGTGTGCGTTTTCGCCGGAAAACGCGTTTTCGGCCGAAAACGTGTACGTTTGCACTTCCCGGCCACAGGGCAGCTGCTAGCCGGGAATTCTCTGCCTGGTTCTACCCGCTGCCCGGAACGCTACGCAGGGCAAAAGCGATTCTCGTCCTCCGTGCTTGCTTTTTCTCAGAAAGAGCCGTGGTGTGCGTTTTCGCCGGAAAACGCGTTTTCGGCCGAAAACGTGTACGTTTGCACTTCCCCGCCACAGGGAAGCTGCTAGCCGGGAATTCTCTGCCTGGTTCTACCCGCTGCCCGGAACACTACGCAGGGCAAAAGCGATTCTCGTCCTCCGTGCTTGCTTTTTCTCAGAAAGAGCCGTGGTGTGCGTTTTCGCCAGAAAACGCGTTTTCGGCCGAAAACGTGTACGTTTGCACTTCCCCGCCACAGGGAAGCTGCTAGCCGGGAATTCTCTGCCTGGTTCTACCCGCTGCCCGCAACGCTACGCAGGGCAAAAGCGATTCTCGTCCTCCGTGCTTGCTTTTTCTCAGAAAGAGCCGTGGTGTGCGTTTTCGCCGGAAAACGCGTTTTCGGCGAAAACGTGTACGTTTGCACTTCTCGGCCACAGGGAAGCTGCTAGCCGGGAATTCTCTGCCTGGTTCTACCCGCTGCCCGGAACACTACGCAGGGCAAAAGCGATTCTCGTCCTCCGTGCTTGCTTTTTCTCAGAAAGAGCCGTGGTGTGCGTTTTCGCCAGAAAACGCGTTTTCGGCCGAAAACGTGTACGTTTGCACTTCCCCGCCACAGGGAAGCTGCTAGCCGGGAATTCTCTGCCTGGTTCTACCCGCTGCCCGGAACGCTACGCAGGGCAAAAGCGATTCTCGTTCTCCGTGCTTGCTTTTTCTCAGAAAGAGCCGTTGTGTGCGTTTTCGCCGGTAAACGCGTTTTCGGCCGAAAACGTGTACGTTTGCACTTCCCCGCCACAGGGAAGCTGCTAGCCGGGAATTCTCTGCCTGGTTCTACCCGCTGCCCGGAACGCTACGCAGGGCAAAAGCGATTCTCGTCCTCCGTGCTTGCTTTTTCTCAGAAAGAGCCGTGGTGAGCGTTTTCGCCGGAAAACGCGTTTTCGGCCGAAAACGTGTACGTTTGCACTTCCCCGCCACAGGGAAGCTGCTAGCCGGGAATTCTCTGCCTGGTTCTACCCGCTGCCCGCAACGCTACGCAGGGCAAAAGCGATTCTCGTCCTCCGTGCTTGCTTTTTCCCAGAAAGAGCCGTGGTGTGCGTTTTCGCCGGAAAACGCGTTTTCGGCCGAAAACGTGTACGTTTGCACTTCCCGGCCACAGGGAAGCTGCTAGACGGGAATTCTCTGCCTGGTTCTACCCGCTGCCCGGAACGCTACGCAGGGCAAAAGCGATTCTCGTCCTCCGTGCTTGCTTTTTCTCAGAAAGAGCCGTGGTGTGCGTTTTCGCCGGAAAACGCGTTTTCGGCCGAAAACGTGTACGTTTGCACTTCCCGGCCACAGGGAAGCTGCTAGCCGGGAATTCTCTGCCTGGTTCTACCCGCTGCCCGGAACGCTACGCAGGGCAAATGCGATTTTCATCCTCCGTGCTTGCTTTTTCTCAGAAAGAGCCATGGTGTGCTTTTTCGCCGGAAAACGCTTTTTCGGCCGAAAACGTGTACGTTTGCACTTCCCCGCCACAGGGAAGCTGCTAGCCGGGAATTCTCTGCCTGGTTCTACCCGCTGCTAAGAACGCTACGCAGGGCAAAAGCGATTCTCGTCCTCCGTGCTTGCTTTTTCTCAGAAAGAGCCGTGGTGTGCGTTTTCGCCGGAAAACGCGTTTTCGGCCGAAAACGTGTACGTTTGCACTTCCCCGCCACAGGGAAGCTGCTAGACGGGAATTCTCTGCCTGGTTCTACCCGCTGCCCGGAACGCTACGCAGGGCAAAAGCGATTCTCGTCCTCCGTGCTTGCTTTTTCTCAGAAAGAGCCGTGGTGTGCGTTTTCGCCGGAAAACGCGTTTTCGGCCGAAAACGTGTACGTTTGCACTTCCCGGCCACAGGGCAGCTGCTAGCCGGGAATTCTCTGCCTGGTTCTACCCGCTGCCCGGAACGCTACGCAGGGCAAAAGCGATTCTCGTCCTCCGTGCTTCCTTTTTCCCAGAAAGAGCCGTGGTGTGCGTTTTCGCCGGAAAACGCGTTTTCGGCCGAAAACGTGTACGTTTGCACTTCCCGGCCACAGGGCAGCTGCTAGCCGGGAATTCTCTGCCTGGTTCTACCCGCTGCCCGGAACGCTACGCAGGGCAAAAGCGATTCTCGTCCTCCGTGCTTGCTTTTTCTCAGAAAGAGCCGTGGTGTGCGTTTTCGCCGGAAAACGCGTTTTCGGCCGAAAACGTGTACGTTTGCACTTCCCCGCCACAGGGAAGCTGCTAGCCGGGAATTCTCTGCCTGGTTCTACCCGCTGCCCGGAACACTACGCAGGGCAAAAGCGATTCTCGTCCTCCGTGCTTGCTTTTTCTCAGAAAGAGCCGTGGTGTGCGTTTTCGCCAGAAAACGCGTTTTCGGCCGAAAACGTGTACGTTTGCACTTCCCCGCCACAGGGAAGCTGCTAGCCGGGAATTCTCTGCCTGGTTCTACCCGCTGCCCGCAACGCTACGCAGGGCAAAAGCGATTCTCGTCCTCCGTGCTTGCTTTTTCTCAGAAAGAGCCGTGGTGTGCGTTTTCGCCGGAAAACGCGTTTTCGGCCGAAAACGTGTACGTTTGCACTTCCCGGCCACAGGGAAGCTGCTAGCCGGGAATTCTCTGCCTGGTTCTACCCGCTGCCCGGAACACTACGCAGGGCAAAAGCGATTCCCGTCCTCCGTGCTTGCTTTTTCTCAGATGAGCCGTGGTGTGCGTTTTCGCCAGAAAACGCATTTTCGGCCGAAAACGTGTACGTTTGCACTTCCCCGCCACAGGGAAGCTGCTAGCCGGGAATTCTCTGCCTGGTTCTACCCGCTGCCCGGAACGCTACGCAGGGCAAAAGCGATTCTCGTCCTCCGTGCTTGCTTTTTCTCAGAAAGAGCCGTGGTGTGCGTTTTCGCCGGAAAACGCGTTTTCGGCCGAAAACGTGTACGTTTGCCCTTCCCCGCCACAGGGAAGCTGCTAGCCGGCAATTCGCTGCCTATTTCTACCCGCTGCTCAGAACGCTACGCAGGGCAAAAGCGATTCTCGTCCTCCGTGATTGCTTTTTCTCAGAAAGAGCCGTGGTGTGCGTTTTCGCCAGAAAACGCGTTTTCGGCCGAAAACGTGTACGTTTGCACTTCCCGGCCACAGGGAAGCTGCTAGCCGGGAATTCTCTGTCTGGTTCTACCCGCTGCCCGGAACGCTACGCAGGGCAAAAGCGATTCTCGTCCTCCGTGCTTGCTTTTTCTCAGAAAGAGCCGTGGTGTGCGTTTTCGCCGCAAAACGCGTTTTCGGCCGAAAACGTGTACGTTTGCACGTCCCCGCCACAGGGAAGCTGCTAGCCGGGAATTCTCTGCCTGGTTCTACCCGCTGCCCGGAACGCTACGCAGGGCAAAAGCGATTCTCGTCCTCCGTGCTAGCTTTTTCTCAGAAAGAGCCGTGGTGTGCGTTTTCGCCGGAAAACGCGTTTTCGGCCGAAAACGTGTACGTTTGCACTTCCCGGCCACAGGGAAGCTGCTAGCCGGGAATTCTCTGCCTGGTTCTACCCGCTGCCCGGAACACTACGCAGGGCAAAAGCGATTCTCGTCCTCCGTGCTTGCTTTTTCTCAGAAAGAGCCGTGGTGTGCGTTTTCGCCAGAAAACGCGTTTTCGGCCGAAAACGTGTACGTTTGCACTTCTCCGCCACAGGGAAGCTGCTAGCCGGGAATTCTCTGCCTGGTTCTACCCGCTGCCCGGAACGCTACGCAGGGCAAAAGCGATTCTCGTCCTCCGTGCTTGCTTTTTCTCAGAAAGAGCCGTGGTGTGCATTTTCGCCGGAAAACGCGTTTTCGGCCGAAAACGTGTAAGTTTGCACTTCCCCGCCACAGGGAAGCTGCTAGCCGGGAATTCTCTGCCTGGTTCTACCCGCTGCCCGGAACGCTACGCAGGGCAAAAGCGATTCTCGTCCTCCGTGCTTGCTTTTTCTCAGAAAGAGCCGTGGTGTGCGTTTTCGCCGGAAAACGCGTTTTCGGCCGAAAACGTGTACGTTTGCACTTCCCGGCCACAGGGAAGCTGCTAGACGGGAATTCTCTGCCTATTTTCTACCCGCTGCCCGGAACGCTACGCAGGGCAAAAGCGATTCTCGTCCTCCGTGCTTGCTTTTTCTCAGAAAGAGCCGTGGTGTGCGTTTTCGCCGGAAAACGCGTTTTCGGCGAAAACGTGTACGTTTGCACTTCTCGGCCACAGGGAAGCTGCTAGCCGGGAATTCTCTGCCTGGTTCTACCCGCTGCCCGGAACACTACGCAGGGCAAAAGCGATTCTCGTCCTCCGTGCTTGCTTTTTCTCAGAAAGAGCCGTGGTGTGCGTTTTCGCCGGAAAACGCGTTTTCGGCCGAAAACGTGTACGTTTGCACTTCCCGGCCACAGGGAAGCTGCTAGCCGGGAATTCTCTGCCTGGTTCTACCCGCTGCCCGGAACGCTACGCAGGGCAAAAGCGATTCTCGTCCTCCGTGCTTGCTTTTTCTCAGAAAGAGCCGTGGTGTGCGTTTTCGCCGGAAAACGCGTTTTCGGCCGAAAACGTGTACATTTGCACTTCCCGGCCACAGGGAAGCTGCTAGCCGGGAATTCTCTGCCTGGTTCTACCCGCTGCCCGGAACGCTACGCAGGGCAAAAGCGATTCTCGTCCTCCGTGCTTGCTTTTTCTCAGAAAGAGCCGTGGTGTGCGTTTTCGCCGGAAAACGCGTTTTCGGCCGAAAACGTGTACGTTTGCACTTCCCCGCCACAGGGAAGCTGCTAGCCGGCAATTCGCTGCCTATTTCTACCCGCTGCTCAGAACGCTACGCAGGGCAAAAGCGATTCTCGTCCTCCGTGCTTGCTTTTTCTCAGAAAGAGCCGTGGTGTGCGTTTTCGCCGGAAAACGCGTTTTCGGCGAAAACGTGTACGTTTGCACTTCCCGGCCACAGGGAAGCTGCTAGCCGGGAACTCTCTGCCTGGTTCTACCCGCTGCCCGGAACGCTACGCAGGGCAAAAGCGATTCTCGTCCTCCGTGCTTGCTTTTTCTCAGAAAGAGCCGTGGTGTGCGTTTTCGCCGGAAAACGCGTTTTCGGCCGAAAACGTGTAAGTTTGCACTTCCCCGCCACAGGGAAGCTGCTAGCCGGGAATTCTCTGCCTGGTTCTACCCGCTGCCCGGAACGCTACGCAGGGCAAAAGCGATTCTCGTCCTCCGTGCTAGCTTTTTCTCAGAAAGAGCCGTGGTGTGCGTTTTCGCCGGAAAACGCGTTTTCGGCCGAAAACGTGTACGTTTGCACTTCCCGGCCACAGGGAAGCTGCTAGCCGGGAATTCTCTGCCTGGTTCTACCCGCTGCCCGGAACACTACGCAGGGCAAAAGCGATTCTCGTCCTCCGTGCTTGCTTTTTCTCAGAAAGAGCCGTGGTGTGCGTTTTCGCCAGAAAACGCGTTTTCGGCCGAAAACGTGTACGTTTGCACTTCTCCGCCACAGGGAAGCTGCTAGCCGGGAATTCTCTGCCTGGTTCTACCCGCTGCCCGGAACGCTACGCAGGGCAAAAGCGATTCTCGTCCTCCGTGCTTGCTTTTTCTCAGAAAGAGCCGTGGTGTGCGTTTTCGCCGGAAAACGCGTTTTCGGCCGAAAACGTGTAAGTTTGCACTTCCCCGCCACAGGGAAGCTGCTAGCCGGGAATTCTCTGCCTGGTTCTACCCGCTGCCCGGAACGCTACGCAGGGCAAAAGCGATTCTCGTCCTCCGTGCTTGCTTTTTCTCAGAAAGAGCCGTGGTGTGCGTTTTCGCTGGAAAACGCGTTTTCGGCCGAAAACGTGTACGTTTGCACTTCCCGGCCACAGGGAAGCTGCTAGACGGGAATTCTCTGCCTATTTTCTACCCGCTGCCCGGAACGCTACGCAGGGCAAAAGCCATTCTCGTCCTCCGTGCTTGCTTTTTCTCAGAAAGAGCCGTGGTGTGCGTTTTCGCCGGAAAACGCGTTTTCGGCGAAAACGTGTACGTTTGCACTTCTCGGCCACAGGGAAGCTGCTAGCCGGGAATTCTCTGCCTGGTTCTACCCGCTGCCCGGAACACTACGCAGGGCAAAAGCGATTCTCGTCCTCCGTGCTTGCTTTTTCTCAGAAAGAGCCGTGGTGTGCGTTTTCGCCAGAAAACGCGTTTTCGGCCGAAAACGTGTACGTTTGCACTTCCCCGCCACAGGGAAGCTGCTAGCCGGGAATTCTCTGCCTGGTTCTACCCGCTGCCCGGAACGCTACGCAGGGCAAAAGCGATTCTCGTTCTCCGTGCTTGCTTTTTCTCAGAAAGAGCCGTGGTGTGCGTTTTCGCCGGAAAACGCGTTTTCGGCCGAAAACGTGTACGTTTGCACTTCTCCGCCACAGGGAAGCTGCTAGCCGGGAATTCTCTGCCTGGTTCTACCCGCTGCCCAGAACGCTACGCAGGGCAAAAGCGATTCTCGTCCTCCGTGCTTGCTTTTTCTCAGAAAGAGCCGTGGTGTGCGTTTTCGCCGGAAAACGCGTTTTCGGCCGAAAACGTGTACGTTTGCACTTCCCCGCCACAGGGAAGCTGCTAGCCGGGAATTCTCTGCCTGGTTCTACCCGCTGCCCGGAACGCTACGCAGGGCAAAAGCGATTCTCGTCCTCCGTGCTTGCTTTTTCCCAGAAAGAGCCGTGGTGTGCGTTTTCGCCGGAAAACGCGTTTTCGGCCGAAAACGTGTACGTTTGCACTTCCCGGCCACAGGGAAGCTGCTAGCCGGGAATTCTCTGCCTGGTTCTACCCGCTGCCCGCAACGCTACGCAGGGCAAAAGCGATTCTCGTCCTCCGTGCTTGCTTTTTCTCAGAAAGAGCCGTGGTGTGCGTTTTCGCCGGAAAACGCGTTTTCGGCCGAAAACGTGTACGTTTGCACTTCCCGGCCACAGGGAAGCTGCTAGCCGGGAATTCTCTGCCTGGTTCTACCCGCTGCCCGGAACACTACGCAGGGCAAAAGCGATTCCCGTCCTCCGTGCTTGCTTTTTCTCAGAAAGAGCCGTGGTGTGCGTTTTCGCCAGAAAACGCATTTTCGGCCGAAAACGTGTACGTTTGCACTTCCCCGCCACAGGGAAGCTGCTAGCCGGGAATTCTCTGCCTGGTTCTACCCGCTGCCCGGAACGCTACGCAGGGCAAAAGCGATTATCGTCCTCCGTGCTTGCTTTTTCTCAGAAAGAGCCGTGGTGTGCGTTTTCGCCGGAAAACGCGTTTTCGGCCGAAAACGTGTACGTTTGCACTTCCCGGCCACAGGGAAGCTGCTAGCCGGGAATTCTCTGCCTGGTTCTACCCGCTGCCTGGAACGCTACGCAGGGCAAAAGCGATTCTCGTCCTCCGTGCTTGCTTTTTCTCAGAAAGAGCCATGGTGTGCTTTTTCGCCGGAAAACGCGTTTTCGGCCGAAAACGTGTACGTTTGCCCTTCCCCGCCACAGGGAAGCTGCTAGCCGGGAATTCGCTGCCTATTTCTACCCGCTGCTCAGAACGCTACGCAGGGCAAAAGCGATTCTCATCCTCCGTGCTTGCTTTTTCTCAGAAAGAGCCGTGGTGTGCGTTTTCGCCGGAAAACGCGTTTTCGGCCGAAAACGTGTACGTTTGCACTTCCCCGCCACAGGGAAGCTGCTAGCCGGGAATTCTCTGCCTGGTTCTACCCGCTGCCCGGAACGCTACGCAGGGCAAAAGCGATTCTCGTCCTCCGTGCTTGCTTTTTCTCAGAAAGAGCCGTGGTGTGCGTTTTCGCCGCAAAACGCGTTTTCGGCCGAAAACGTGTACGTTTGCACGTCCCCGCCACAGGGAAGCTGCTAGCCGGGAATTCTCTGCCTGGTTCTACCCGCTGCCCGGAACGCTACGCAGGGCAAAAGCGATTCTCGTCCTCCGTGCTAGCTTTTTCTCAGAAAGAGCCGTGGTGTGCGTTTTCGCCGGAAAACGCGTTTTCGGCCGAAAACGTGTACGTTTGCACTTCCCGGCCACAGGGAAGCTGCTAGCCGGGAATTCTCTGCCTGGTTCTACCCGCTGCCCGTAACACTACGCAGGGCAAAAGCGATTCTCGTCCTCCGTGCTTGCTTTTTCTCAGAAAGAGCCGTGGTGTGCGTTTTCGCCAGAAAACGCGTTTTCGGCCGAAAACGTGTACGTTTGCACTTCTCCGCCACAGGGAAGCTGCTAGCCGGGAATTCTCTGCCTTTTTCTACCCGCTGCCCGGAACGCTACGCAGGGCAAAAGCGATTCTCGTCCTCCGTGCTTGCTTTTTCTCAGAAAGAGCCGTGGTGTGCGTTTTCGCCGGAAAACGCGTTTTCGGCCGAAAACGTGTAAGTTTGCACTTCCCCGCCACAGGGAAGCTGCTAGCCGGGAATTCTCTGCCTGGTTCTACCCGCTGCCCGGAACGCTACGCAGGGCAAAAGCGATTCTCGTCCTCCGTGCTTGCTTTTTCTCAGAAAGAGCCGTGGTGTGCGTTTTCGCCGGAAAACGCGTTTTCGGCCGAAAACGTGTACGTTTGCACTTCCCCGCCACAGGGAAGCTGCTAGCCGGCAATTCGCTGCCTATTTCTACCCGCTGCTCAGAACGCTACGCAGGGCAAAAGCGATTCTCGTCCTCCGTGCTTGCTTTTTCTCAGAAAGAGCCGTGGTGTGCGTTTTCGCCGGAAAACGCGTTTTCGGCGAAAACGTGTACGTTTGCACTTCCCCGCCACAGGGAAGCTGCTAGCCGAGAACTCTCTGCCTGGTTCTACCCGCTGCCCGGAACGCTACGCAGGGCAAAAGCGATTCTCGTCCTCCGTGCTTGCTTTTTCTCAGAAAGAGCCGTGGTGTGCGTTTTCGCCGGAAAACGCGTTTTCGGCCGAAAACGTGTAAGTTTGCACTTCCCCGCCACAGGGAAGCTGCTAGCCGGGAATTCTCTGCCTGGTTCTACCCGCTGCCCGGAACGCTACGCAGGACAAAAGCGATTCTCGTCCTCCGTGCTAGCTTTTTCTCAGAAAGAGCCGTGGTGTGCGTTTTCGCCGGAAAACGCGTTTTCGGCCGAAAACGTGTACGTTTGCACTTCCCTGCCACAGGGAAGCTGCTAGCCCGGAATTCTCTGCCTGGTTCTACCCGCTGCCCGGAACACTACGCAGGGCAAAAGCGATTCTCGTCCTCCGTGCTTGCTTTTTCTCAGAAAGAGCCGTGGTGTGCGTTTTCGCCAGAAAACGCGTTTTCGGCCGAAAACGTGTACGTTTGCACTTCTCCGCCACAGGGAAGCTGCTAGCCGGGAATTCTCTGCCTTGTTCTACCCGCTGCCCGGAACGCTACGCAGGGCAAAAGCGATTCTCGTCCTCCGTGCTTGCTTTTTCTCAGAAAGAGCCGTGGTGTGCGTTTTCGCCGGAAAACGCGTTTTCGGCCGAAAACGTGTAAGTTTGCACTTCCCCGCCACAGGGAAGCTGCTAGCCGGGAATTCTCTGCCTGGTTCTACCCGCTGCCCGGAACGCTACGCAGGGCAAAAGCGATTCTCGTCCTCCGTGCTTGCTTTTTCTCAGAAAGAGCCGTGGTGTGCGTTTTCGCTGGAAAACGCGTTTTCGGCCGAAAACGTGTACGTTTGCACTTCCCGGCCACAGGGAAGCTGCTAGACGGGAATTCTCTGCCTATTTTCTACCCGCTGCCCGGAACGCTACGCAGGGCAAAAGCCATTCTCGTCCTCCGTGCTTGCTTTTTCTCAGAAAGAGCCGTGGTGTGCGTTTTCGCCGGAAAACGCGTTTTCGGCGAAAACGTGTACGTTTGCACTTCTCGGCCACAGGGAAGCTGCTAGCCGGGAATTCTCTGCCTGGTTCTACCCGCTGCCCGGAACAATACGCAGGGCAAAAGCGATTCTCGTCCTCCGTGCTTGCTTTTTCTCAGAAAGAGCCGTGGTGTGCGTTTTCGCCAGAAAACGCGTTTTCGGCCGAAAACGTGTACGTTTGCACTTCCCCGCCACAGGGAAGCTGCTAGCCGGGAATTCTCTGCCTGGTTCTACCCGCTGCCCGGAACGCTACGCAGGGCAAAAGCGATTCTCGTTCTCCGTGCTTGCTTTTTCTCAGAAAGAGCCGTGGTGTGCGTTTTCGCCGGTAAACGCGTTTTCGGCCGAAAACGTGTACGTTTGCACTTCCCCGCCACAGGGAAGCTGCTAGCCGGGAATTCTCTGCCTGGTTCTACCCGCTGCCCGGAACGCTACGCAGGGCAAAAGCCATTCTCGTCCTCCGTGCTTGCTTTTTCTCAGAAAGAGCCGTGGTGTGCGTTTTCGCCGGAAAACGCGTTTTCGGCCGAAAACGTGTACGTTTGCACTTCCCCGCCACAGGGAAGCTGCTAGCCGGGAATTCTCTGCCTGGTTCTACCCGCTGCCCGGAACGCTACGCAGGGCAAAAGCGATTCTCGTCCTCCGTGCTTGCTTTTTCCCAGAAAGAGCCGTGGTGTGCGTTTTCGCCGGAAAACGCGTTTTCGGCCGAAAACGTGTACGTTTGCACTTCCCGGCCACAGGGAAGCTGCTAGACGGGAATTCTCTGCCTGGTTCTACCCGCTGCCCGGAACGCTACGCAGGGCAAAAGCGATTCTCGTCCTCCGTGCTTGCTTTTTCTCAGAAAGAGCCGTGGTGTGCGTTTTCGCCGGAAAACGCGTTTTCGGCCGAAAACGTGTACGTTTGCACTTCCCGGCCACAGGGAAGCTGCTAGCCGGGAATTCTCTGCCTGGTTCTACCCGCTGCCCGGAACGCTACGCAGGGCAAAAGCGATTTTCGTCCTCCGTGCTTGCTTTTTCTCAGAAAGAGCCATGGTGTGCTTTTTCGCCGGAAAACGCTTTTTCGGCCGAAAACGTGTACGTTTGCACTTCCCCGCCACAGGGAAGCTGCTAGCCGGGAATTCTCTGCCTGGTTCTACCCGCTGCTCAGAACGCTACGCAGGGCAAAAGCGATTCTCGTCCTCCGTGCTTGCTTTTTCTCAGAAAGAGCCGTGGTGTGCGTTTTCGCCGGAAAACGCGTTTTCGGCCGAAAACGTGTACGTTTGCACTTCCCGGCCACAGGGAAGCTGCTAGACGGGAATTCTCTGCCTGGTTCTACCCGCTGCCCGGAACGCTACGCAGGGCAAAAGCGATTCTCGTCCTCCGTGCTTGCTTTTTCTCAGAAAGAGCCGTGGTGTGCGTTTTCGCCGGAAAACGCGTTTTCGGCCGAAAACGTGTACGTTTGCACTTCCCGGCCACAGGGAAGCTGCTAGCCGGGAATTCTCTGCCTGGTTCTACCCGCTGCCCGCAACGCTACGCAGGGCAAAAGCGATTCTCGTCCTCCGTGCTTGCTTTTTCTCAGAAAGAGCCGTGGTGTGCGTTTTCGCCGGAAAACGCGTTTTCGGCCGAAAACGTGTACGTTTGCACTTCCCGGCCACAGGGAAGCTGCTAGCCGGGAATTCTCTGCCTGGTTCTACCCGCTGCCCGGAACACTACGCAGGGCAAAAGCGATTCCCGTCCTCCGTGCTTGCTTTTTCTCAGAAAGAGCCGTGGTGTGCGTTTTCGCCAGAAAACGCATTTTCGGCCGAAAACGTGTACGTTTGCACTTCCCCGCCACAGGGAAGCTGCTAGCCGGGAATTCTCTGCCTGGTTCTACCCGCTGCCCGGAACGCTACGCAGGGCAAAAGCGATTATCGTCCTCCGTGCTTGCTTTTTCTCAGAAAGAGCCGTGGTGTGCGTTTTCGCCGGAAAACGCGTTTTCGGCCGAAAACGTGTACGTTTGCACTTCCCGGCCACAGGGAAGCTGCTAGCCGGGAATTCTCTGCCTGGTTCTACCCGCTGCCTGGAACGCTACGCAGGGCAAAAGCGATTCTCGTCCTCCGTGCTTGCTTTTTCTCAGAAAGAGCCATGGTGTGCTTTTTCGCCGGAAAACGCGTTTTCGGCCGAAAACGTGTACGTTTGCCCTTCCCCGCCACAGGGAAGCTGCTAGCCGGGAATTCGCTGCCTATTTCTACCCGCTGCTCAGAACGCTACGCAGGGCAAAAGCGATTCTCATCCTCCGTGCTTGCTTTTTCTCAGAAAGAGCCGTGGTGTGCGTTTTCGCCGGAAAACGCGTTTTCGGCCGAAAACGTGTACGTTTGCACTTCCCCGCCACAGGGAAGCTGCTAGCCGGGAATTCTCTGCCTGGTTCTACCCGCTGCCCGGAACGCTACGCAGGGCAAAAGCGATTCTCGTCCTCCGTGCTTGCTTTTTCTCAGAAAGAGCCGTGGTGTGCGTTTTCGCCGCAAAACGCGTTTTCGGCCGAAAACGTGTACGTTTGCACGTCCCCGCCACAGGGAAGCTGCTAGCCGGGAATTCTCTGCCTGGTTCTACCCGCTGCCCGGAACGCTACGCAGGGCAAAAGCGATTCTCGTCCTCCGTGCTAGCTTTTTCTCAGAAAGAGCCGTGGTGTGCGTTTTCGCCGGAAAACGCGTTTTCGGCCGAAAACGTGTACGTTTGCACTTCCCGGCCACAGGGAAGCTGCTAGCCGGGAATTCTCTGCCTGGTTCTACCCGCTGCCCGTAACACTACGCAGGGCAAAAGCGATTCTCGTCCTCCGTGCTTGCTTTTTCTCAGAAAGAGCCGTGGTGTGCGTTTTCGCCAGAAAACGCGTTTTCGGCCGAAAACGTGTACGTTTGCACTTCTCCGCCACAGGGAAGCTGCTAGCCGGGAATTCTCTGCCTGGTTCTACCCGCTGCCCAGAACGCTACGCAGGGCAAAAGCGATTCTCGTCCTCCGTGCTTGCTTTTTCTCAGAAAGAGCCGTGGTGTGCGTTTTCGCCGGAAAACGCGTTTTCGGCCGAAAACGTGTAAGTTTGCACTTCCCCGCCACAGGGAAGCTGCTAGCCGGGAATTCTCTGCCTGGTTCTACCCGCTGCCCGGAACGCTACGCAGGGCAAAAGCAATTCTCGTCCTCCGTGCTTGCTTTTTCTCAGAAAGAGCCGTGGTGTGCGTTTTCGCCGGAAAACGCGTTTTCGGCCGAAAACGTGTACGTTTGCACTTCCCGGCCACAGGGAAGCTGCTAGACGGGAATTCTCTGCCTATTTTCTACCCGCTGCCCGGAACGCTAGGCTGGGCAAAAGCGATTCTCGTCCTCCGTGCTTGCTTTTTCTCAGAAAGAGCCGTGGTGTGCGTTTTCGCCGGAAAACGCGTTTTCGGCGAAAACGTGTACGTTTGCACTTCTCGGCCACAGGGAAGCTGCTAGCCGGGAATTCTCTGCCTGGTTCTACCCGCTGCCCGGAACACTACGCAGGGCAAAAGCGATTCTCGTCCTCCGTGCTTGCTTTTTCTCAGAAAGAGCCGTGGTGTGCGTTTTCGCCGGAAAACGCGTTTTCGGCCGAAAACGTGTACGTTTGCACTTCCCCGCCACAGGGAAGCTGCTAGCCGGGAATTCTCTGCCTGGTTCTACCCGCTGCCCGGAACGCTACGCAGGGCAAAAGCGGTTCTCGTCCTCCGTGCTTGCTTTTTCTCAGAAAGAGCCGTGGTGTGCGTTTTCGCCGGTAAACGCGTTTTCGGCCGAAAACGTGTACGTTTGCACTTCCCCGCCACAGGGAAGCTGCTAGCCGGGAATTCTCTGCCTGGTTCTACCCGCTGCCCGGAACGCTACGCAGGGCAAAAGCGATTCTCGTCCTCCGTGCTTGCTTTTTCTCAGAAAGAGCCGTGGTGTGCGTTTTCGCCGGAAAACGCGTTTTCGGCCGAAAACGTGTACGTTTGCACTTCCCGGCCACAGGGAAGCTGCTAGCCGGGAATTCTCTGCCTGGTTCTACCCGCTGCCCGGAACGCTACGCAGGGCAAAAGCGATTCTCGTCCTCCGTGCTTGCTTTTTCTCAGAAAGAGCCGTGGTGTGCGTTTTCGCCGGAAAACGCGTTTTCGGCCGAAAACGTGTACGTTTGCACTTCCCCGCCACAGGGAAGCTGCTAGTCGGGAATTCTCTGCCTGGTTCTACCCGCTGCCCGGAACACTACGCAGGGCAAAAGCGATTCTCGTCCTCCGTGCTTGCTTTTTCTCAGAAAGAGCCGTGGTGTGCGTTTTCGCCGGAAAACGCGTTTTCGGCGAAAACGTGTACGTTTGCACTTCCCGGCCACAGGGAAGCTGCTAGTCGGGAATTCTCTGCCTGGTTCTACCCGCTGCCCGGAACACTACGCAGGGCAAAAGCGATTCTCGTCCTCCGTGCTTGCTTTTTCTCAGAAAGAGCCGTGGTGTGCTTTTTCGCCGGAAAACGCGTTTTCGGCCGAAAACGTGTACGTTTGCACTTCCCCGCCACAGGGAAGCTGCTAGCCTGGAATTCTCTGCCTGGTTCTACCCGCTGCCCGGAACGCTACGCAGGGCAAAAGCGATTCTCGTCCTCCGTGCTTGCTTTTTCTCAGAAAGAGCCGTGGTGTGCGTTTTCGCCGGAAAACGCGTTTTCGGCCGAAAACGTGTACGTTTGCACTTCCCGGCCACAGGGAAGCTGCTAGCCGGGAATTCTCTGCCTGGTTCTACCCGCTGCCCGGAACGCTACGCAGGGCAAAAGCGATTCTCGTCCTCCGTGCTTGCTTTTTCTCAGAAAGAGCCGTGGTGTGCGTTTTCGCCGGAAAACGCGTTTTCGGCCGAAAACGTGTACGTTTGCACTTCCCCGCCACAGGGAAGCTGCTAGCCGGGAATTCTCTGCCTGGTTCTACCCGCTGCCCGGAACGCTACGCAGGGCAAAAGCGATTCTCGTCCTCCGTGCTTGCTTTTTCTCAGAAAGAGCCGTGGTGTGCGTTTTCACCGGAAAACGCGTTTTCGGCCGAAAACGTGTACGTTTGCACTTCCCGGCCACAGGGAAGCTGCTAGCCGGGAATTCTCTGCCTGGTTCTACCCGCTGCCCGGAACGCTACGCAGGGCAAAAGCGATTCTCGTCCTCCGTGCTTGCTTTTTCTCAGAAAGGGCCATGGTGTGCTTTTTCGCCAGAAAACGCTTTTTCGGCCGAAAACGTGTACGTTTGCACTTCCCCGCCATAGGGAAGCTGCTAGCCGGGAATTCTCTGCCTGGTTCTACCCGCTGCTCAGAACGCTACGCAGGGCAAAAGCGATTCTCGTCCTCCGTGCTTGCTTTTTCTCAGAAAGAGCCGTGGTGTGCGTTTTCGCCGGAAAACGCGTTTTCGGCCGAAAACGTGTACGTTTGCACTTCCCGGCCACAGGGAAGCTGCTAGCCGGGAATTCTCTGCCTGGTTCTACCCGCTGCCCGGAACGCTACGCAGGGCAAAAGCGATTCTCGTCCTCCGTGCTTGCTTTTTCTCAGAAAGAGCCGTGGTGTGCGTTTTCGCCGGAAAACGCGTTTTCGGCCGAAAACGTGTACGTTTGCACTTCCCGGCCACAGGGAAGCTGCTAGCCGGGAATTCTCTGCCTGGTTCTACCCGCTGTCCGGAACGCTAGGCAGGGCAAAAGCGATTCTCGTCCTCCGTGCTTGCTTTTTCTCAGAAAGAGCCGTGGTGTGCGTTTTCGCGAGAAAACGCGTTTTCGGCCGAAAACGTGTACGTTTGCACTTCCCCGCCACAGGGAAGCTGCTAGCCGGGAATTCTCTGCCTGGTTCTACCCGCTGCCCGGAACGCTATGCAGGGCAAAAGCGATTCTCGTCCTCCGTGCTTGCTTTTTCTCAGAAAGAGCCGTGGTGTGCGTTTTCGCCGCAAAACGCGTTTTCGGCCGAAAACGTAGTACGTTTGCACTTCCCGGCCACAGGGAAGCTGCTAGCTGGGAATTCTCTGCCTGGTTCTACCCGCTGCCCGGATCGCTACGCAGGGCAAAAGCGATTCTCGTCCTCCGTGCTTGCTTGTTCTCAGAAAGAGCCGTGGTGTGCGTTTTCGCCGGAAAACGCGTTTTCGGCCGAAAACGTGTACGTTTGCACTTCCCCGCCACAGGGAAGCTGCTAGCCGGGAATTCTCTGCCTGGTTCTACCCGCTGCCCGGAACGCTACGCAGGGCAAAAGCGATTCTCGTCCTCCGTGCTTGCTTTTTCTCAGAAAGAGCCGTGGTGTGCGTTTTCGCCGGAAAACGCGTTTTCGGCCGAAAACGTGTACGTTTGCACTTCCCCGCCACAGGGAAGCTGCTAGCCGGGAATTCTCTGCCTGGTTCTACCCGCTGCCCGGAACGCTACGCAGGGCAAAAGCGATTCTCGTCCTCCGTGCTTGCTTTTTCTCAGAAAGAGCCGTGGTGTGCGTTTTCGCCGGAAAACGCGTTTTCGGCCGAAAACGTGTACGTTTGCACTTCCCGGCCACAGGGAAGCTGCTAGCCGGGAATTCTCTGCCTGGTTCTACCCGCTGCCCAGAACACTACGCAGGGCAAAAGCGATTCTCGTCCTCCGTGCTTGCTTTTTCTCAGAAAGAGCCGTGGTGTGCGTTTTCGCCAGAAAACGCGTTTTCGGCCGAAAACGTGTACGTTTGCACTTCCCCGCCACAGGGAAGCTGCTAGCCGGGAATTCTCTGCCTGGTTCTACCCGCTGCCCGGAACGCTACGCAGGGCAAAAGCGATTCTCGTCCTCCGTGCTTGCTTTTTCTCAGAAAGAGCCGTGGTGTGCGTTTTTTCGAGAAAACGCGTTTTCGGCCGAAAACGTGTACGTTTGCACTTCCCCGCCACAGGGAAGCTGCTAGCCGGGAATTCTCTGCCTGGTTCTACCCGCTGCCCGGAACGCTACGCAGGGCAAAAGCGATTCTCGTCCTCCGTGCTTGCTTTTTCTCAGAAAGAGCCGTGGTGTGCGTTTTCGCCGGAAAACGCGTTTTCGGCCGAAAACGTGTACGTTTGCACTTCCCGGCCACAGGGAAGCTGCTAGCCGGGAATTCTCTGCCTGGTTCTACCCGCTGCCCGGAACGCTACGCAGGGCAAAAGCGGTTCTCGTCCTCCGTGCTTGCTTTTTCTCAGAAAGAGCCGTGGTGTGCGTTTTCGCCAGAAAACGCGTTTTCGGCCGAAAACGTGTACGTTTGCACTTCCCCGCCACAGGGAAGCTGCTAGACGGGAATTCTCTGCCTGGTTCTACCCGCTGCCAGGAACGCTACGCAGGGCAAAAGCGATTCTCGTCCTCCGTGCTTGTTTTTTCTCAGAAAGAGCCATGGTGTGCTTTTTCGCCGGAAAACGCGTTTTCGGCCGAAAACGTGTACGTTTGCACTTCCCCGCCACAGGGAAGCTGCTAGCCGGGAATTCTCTGCCTGGTTCTACCCGCTGCCCGGAACGCTACGCAGGGCAAAAGCGATTCTCGTCCTCCGTGCTTGCTTTTTCTCAGAAAGAGCCGTGGTGTGCGTTTTCGCCGGAAAAAGCGTTTTCGGCGAAAACGTGTACGTTTGCACTTCCCGGCCACAGGGAAGCTGCTAGCCGGGAATTCTCTGCCTGGTTCTACCCGCTGCCCGGAACACTACGCAGGGCAAAAGCGATTCTCGTCCTCCGTGCTTGCTTTTTCTCAGAAAGAGCCGTGGTGTGCGTTTTCGCCGGAAAACCCGTTTTCGGCCGAAAACGTGTACAATTGCACTTACCGGCCACAGGGAAGCTGCTAGCCGGTAATTCTCTGCCTGGTTCTACCCGCTGCCCCGAACGCTACGCAGGGCAAAAGCGATTCTCGTCCTCCGTGCTTGCTTTTTCTCAGAAAGAGCCGTGGTGTGCGTTTTCGCCGGAAAACGCTTTTTCGGCCGAAAACGTGTACGTTTGAACTTCCCCGCCACAGGGAAGCTGCTAGCCGGGAATTCTCTGCCTGGTTCTACCCGCTGCTCAGAACGCTACGCAGGGCAAAAGCGATTCTCGTCCTCCGTGCTTGCTTTTTCTCAGAAAGAGCCGTGGTGTGCGTTTTAGCCCGAAAACGCGTTTTCGGCCGAAAACGTGTACGTTTGCACTTCCCCGCCACAGGGAAGCTGCTAGCCGGGAATTCTCTGCCTGGTTCTACCCGCTGCCCGGAACGCTACGCAGGGCAAAAGCGATTCTCGTCCTCCGTGCTTGCTTTTTCTCAGAAAGAGCCGTGGTGTGCGTTTTCGCCGGAAAACGCGTTTTTGGCCGAAAACGTGTACGTTTGCAATTCCCGGCCACAGGGAAGCTGCTAGCCGGGAATTCTCTGCCTGGTTCTACCCGCTGCCCGGAACGCTACGCAGGGCAAAAGCGATTCTCGTCCTCCGTGCTTGCTTTTTCTCAGAAAGAGCCGTGGTGTGCGTTTTCGCCGGAAAACGCGTTTTCGGCCGAAAACGTGTACGTTTGCACTTCCCCGCCACAGGGAAGCTGCTAGCCGGGAATTCTCTGCCTGTTTCTACCCGCTGCCCGGAACGCTACGCAGGGCAAAAGCGATTCTCGTCCTCCGTGCTTGCTTTTTCTCAGAAAGAGCCGTGGTGTGCGTTTTCGCCGGAAAACGCGTTTTCGGCCGAAAACGTGTACGTTTGCACTTCCCGTCCACAGGGAAGCTGCTAGCCGGGAATTCTCTGCCTGGTTCTACCCGCTGCCCGGAACGCTACGCAGGGCAAAAGCGATTCTCGTCCTCCGTGCTTGCTTTTTCTCAGAAAGAGCCGTGGTGTGCGTTTTCGCCAAAAACGCGTTTTCGGCCGAAAACGTGTACGTTTGCACTTCCCGGCCACAGGGAAGCTGCTAGCCGGGAATTCTCTGCCTGGTTCTACCCGCTGCCCGGAACGCTACGCAGGGCAAAAGCGGTTCTCGTCCTCCGTGCTTGCTTTTTCTCAGAAAGAGCCGTGGTGTGCGTTTTCGCCGGAAAACGCGTTTTCGGCCGAAAACGTGTACGTTTGCACTTCCCCGCCACAGGGAAGCTGCTAGACGGGAATTCTCTGCCTGGTTCTACCCGCTGCCAGGAACGCTACGCAGGGCAAAAGCGATTCTCGTCCTCCGTGCTTGCTTTTTCTCAGAAAGAGCCATGGTGTGCTTTTTCGCCGGAAAACGCGTTTTCGGCCGAAAACGTGTACGTTTGCACTTCCCCGCCACAGGGAAGCTGCTAGCCGGGAATTCTCTGCCTGGTTCTACCCGCTGCCCGGAACGCTACGCAGGGCAAAAGCGATACTCGTCCTCCGTGCTTGCTTTTTCTCAGAAAGAGCCGTGGTGTGCGTTTTCGCCGGAAAAAGCGTTTTCGGCGAAAACGTGTACGTTTGCACTTCCCGGCCACAGGGAAGCTGCTAGACGGGAATTCTCTGCCTGGTTCTACCCGCTGCCCGGAACACTACGCAGGGCAAAAGCGATTCTCGTCCTCCGTGCTTGCTTTTTCTCAGAAAGAGCCGTGGTGTGCGTTTTCGCCGGAAAACGCGTTTTCGGCCGAAAACGTGTACGTTTGCACTTCCCGGCCACAGGGAAGCTGCTAGCCGGGAATTCTCTGCCTGGTTCTACCCGCTGCCCGGAACGCTACGCAGGGCAAAAGCGATTTTCGTCCTCCGTGCTTGCTTTTTCTCAGAAAGAGCCATGGTGTGCTTTTTCGCCGGAAAACGCTTTTTCGGCCGAAAACGTGTACGTTTGCACTTCCCCGCCACAGGGAAGCTGCTAGCCGGGAATTCTCTGCCTGGTTCTACCCGCTGCTCAGAACGCTACGCAGGGCAAAAGCGATTCTCGTCCTCCGTGCTTGCTTTTTCTCAGAAAGAGCCGTGGTGTGCGTTTTAGCCGGAAAACGCGTTTTCGGCCGAAAACGTGTACGTTTGCACTTCCCCGCCACAGGGAAGCTGCTAGCCGGGAATTCTCTGCCTGGTTCTACCCGCTGCCCGGAACGCTACGCAGGGCAAAAGCGATTCTCGTCCTCCGTGCTTGCTTTTTCTCAGAAAGAGCCGTGGTGCGCGTTTTCGCCGGAAAACGCGTGTTCGGCCGAAAACGTGTACGTTTGCAATTCCCGGCCACAGGGAAGCTGCTAGCCGGGAATTCTCTGCCTGGTTCTACCCGCTGCCCGGAACGCTACGCAGGGCAAAAGCGATTCTCGTCCTCCGTGCTTGCTTTTTCTCAAAAAGAGCCGTGGTGTGCGTTTTCGCCAGAAAACGCGTTTTCGGCCGAAAACGTGTACGTTTGCACTTCCCCGCCACAGGGAAGCTGCTAGCGGGGAATTCTCTGCCTGGTTCTACCCGCTGCCCGGAACGCTACGCAGGGCAAAAGCGATTCTCGTCCTCCGTGCTTGCTTTTTCTCAGAAAGAGCCGTGGTGTGCGTTTTCGCCAGAAAACGCGTTTTCGGCGAAAACGTGTACGTTTGCACTTCCCGTCCACAGGGAAGCTGCTAGCCGGGAATTCTCTGCCTGGTTCTACCCGCTGCCCGGAACACTACGCAGGGCAAAAGCGATTTTCGTCCTCCGTGCTTGCTTTTTCTCAGAAAGAGCCGTGGTGTGCGTTTTCGCCAGAAAACGCGTTTTCGGCCGAAAACGTGTACGTTTGCACTTCCCCGCCACAGGGAAGCTGCTAGCCGGGAAGTCTCTGCCTGGTTCTACCCGCTGCCCGGAACGCTACTCAGGGCAAAAGCGATTCTCGTCCTCCGTGCTTGCTTTTTCTCAGAAAGAGCCGTGGTGTGCGTTTTCGCCAGAAAACGCGTTTTCGGCCGAAAACGTGTACGTTTGCACTTCCCCGCCACAGGGAAGCTGCTAGCCGGGAATTCTCTGCCTGGTTCTACCCGCTGCCCGGAACGCTACGCAGGGCAAAAGCGATTCTCGTCCTCCGTGCTTGCTTTTTCTCAGAAAGAGCCGTGGTGTGCGTTTTCGCCAGAAAACGCGTTTTCGGCCGAAAACTTGTACGTTTGCACTTCCCGGCCACAGGGAAGCTGCTAGCCGGGAATTCTCTGCCTGGTTCTACCCGCTGCCCGGAACGCTACGCAGGGCAAAAGCGATTCTCGTCCTCCGTGCTTGCTTTTTCTCAGAAAGAGCCGTGGTGTGCGTTTTCGCCGGTAAACGCGTTTTCGGCCGAAAACGTGTACGTTTGCACTTCCCGGCCACAGGGAAGCTGCTAGCCGGGAATTCTCTGCCTGGTTCTACCCGCTGCCCGGAACACTACGCAGGGCAAAAGCGATTCTCGTCCTCCGTGCTTGCTTTTTCTCAGAACGAGCCGTGGTGTGCGTTTTCTCGAGAAAACGCGTTTTCGGCCGAAAACGTGTACGTTTGCACTTCCCGGCCACAGGGAAGCTGCTAGCCGGGAATTCTCTGCCTGGTTCTACCCGCTGCCCGGAACGCTACGCAGGGCAAAAGCGATTCTCGTCCTCCGTGCTTGCTTTTTCTCAGAAAGAGCCGTGGTGTGCGTTTTCGCCGGTAAACGCGTTTTCGGCCGAAAACTTGAACGTTTGCACTTCCCGGCCACAGGGAAGCTGAGAGCCGGGAATTCTCTGCCTGGTTCTACCCGCTGCCCGGAACGCTACGCAGGGCAAAAGCGATTCTCGTCCTCCGTGCTTGCTTTTTCTCAGAAAGAGCCGTGGTGTGCGTTTTCGCCGGAAAACGCGTTTTCGGCCGAAAACGTGTACGTTTGCACTTCCCCGCCACAGGGAAGCTGCTAGCCGGGAATTCTCTGCCTGGTTCTACCCGCTGCCCGGAACGCTACGCAGGGCAAAAGCGATTCTCGTCCTCCGTGCTTGCTTTTTCTCAGAAAGAGCCGTGGTGTGCGTTTTCGCCAGAAAACGCGTTTTCGGCCGAAAACGTGTACGTTTGCACTTCCCCGTCACAGGGAAGCAGCTAGCCGGGAATTCTCTGCCTGGTTCTACCCGCTGCCCGGAACGCTACGCAGGGCAAAAGCGATTCTCGTCCTCCGTGCTTGCTTTTTCTCAGAAAGAGCCGTGGTGTGCGTTTTCGCCGGAAAACGCGTTTTCGGCCGAAAACGTAGTACGTTTGCACTTCCCCGCCACAGGGAAGCTGCTAGCCGGGAATTCTCTGCCTGGTTCTACCCGCTGCCCGGAACGCTACGCAGGGCAAAAGCGATTCTCGTCCTCCGTGCTTCCTTGTTCTCAGAAAGAGCCGTGGTGTGCGTTTTCGCCGGAAAACGCGTTTTCGGCCGAAAACGTGTACGTTTGCACTTCCCCGCCACAGGGAAGCTGCTAGCCGGGAATTCTCTGCCTGGTTCTACCCGCTGCCCGGAACGCTACGCAGGGCAAAAGCGATTCTCGTCCTCCGTGCTTGCTTTTTCTCAGAAAGAGCCGTGGTGTGCGTTTTCGCCGGAAAACTCGTTTTCGGCCGAAAACGTGTACGTTTGCACTTCCCGGCCACAGGGAAGCTGCTAGCCGGGAATTCTCTGCCTGGTTCTACCCGCTGCCCGGAACGCTACGCAGGGCAAAAGCGATTCTCGTCCTCCGTGCTTGCTTTTTCTCAGAAAGAGCCGTGGTGTGCGTTTTCGCCGGAAAACGCGTTTTCGGCCGAAAACGTGTACGTTTGCACTTCCCCGCCACAGGGAAGCTGCTAGCCGGGAATTCTCTGCCTGGTTCTACCCGCTGCCCGGAACACTACGCAGGGCAAAAGCGATTCTCGTCCTCCGTGCTTGCTTTTTCTCAGAACGAGACGTGGTGTGCGTTTTCGCGAGAAAACGCGTTTTCGGCCGAAAACGTGTACGTTTGCACTTCCCGGCCACAGGGAAGCTGCTAGCCGGGAATTCTCTGCCTGGTTCTACCCGCTGCCCGGAACGCTATGCAGGGCAAAAGCGATTCTCGTCCTCCGTGCTTGCGTTTTCTCAGAAAGAGCCGTGGTGTGCGTTTTCGCCGGAAAACGCGTTTTCGGCCGAAAACGTAGTACGTTTGCACTTCCCGGCCACAGGGAAGCTGCTAGCCGGGAATTCTCTGCCTGGTTCTACCCGCTGCCCGGAACGCTACGCAGGGCAAAAGCGATTCTCGTCCTCCGTGCTTGCTTTTTCTCAGAAAGAGCCGTGGTGTGCGTTTTCGCCGGAAAACGCGTTTTCGGCCGAAAACGTGTACGTTTGCACTTCCCCGCCACAGGGAAGCTGCTAGCCGGGAATTCTCTGCCTGGTTCTACCCGCTGCCCGGAACGCTACGCAGGGCAAAAGCGATTCTCGTCCTCCGTGCTTGCTTTTTCTCAGAAAGAGCCGTGGTGTGCGTTTTCGCCGGAAAACGCGTTTTCGGCCGAAAACGTGTACGTTTGCACTTCCCGGCCACAGGGAAGCTGCTAGCCGGGAATTCTCTGCCTGGTTCTACCCGCTGCACGGAGCGCTACGCAGGGCAAAAGCGGTTCTCGTCCTCCGTGCTTGCTTTTTCTCAGAAAGAGCCGTGGTGTGCGTTTTCGCCGGAAAACGCGTGTTCGGCCGAAAACGTGTACGTTTGCACTTCCCCGCCACAGGGAAGCTGCTAGACGGGAATTCTCTGCCTGGTTCTACCCGCTGCCAGGAACGCTACGCAGGGCAAAAGCGATTCTCGTCCTCCGTGCTTGCTTTTTCTCAGAAAGAGCCGTGGTGTGCTTTTTCGCCGGAAAACGCGTGTTCGGCCGAAAACGTGTACGTTTGCACTTCCCCGCCACAGGGAAGCTGCTAGCCGGGAATTCTCTGCCTGGTTCTACCCGCTGCCCCGAACGCTACGCAGGGCAAAAGCGATTCTCGTCCTCCGTGCTTGCTTTTTCTCAGAAAGAGCCGTGGTGTGCGTTTTCGCCGGAAAACGCGTTTTCGGCCGAAAACGTGTACGTTTGAACTTCCCCGCCACAGGGAAGCTGCTAGACGGGAATTCTCTGCCTGGTTCTACCCGCTGCCCCGAACGCTACGCAGGGCAAAAGCGATTCTCGTCCTCCGTGCTTGCTTTTTCTCAGAAAGAGCCGTGGTGTGCGTTTTCGCCGGAAAACGCGTTTTCGGCCGAAAACGTGTACGTTTGCACTTCCCGGCCACAGGAAGCTGCTAGCCGGGAATTCTCTGCCTGGTTCTACCCGCTGCCCGGAACGCTACGCAGGGCAAAAGCGATTCTCGTCCTCCGTGCTTGCTTTTTCTCAGAAAGAGCCGTGGTGTGCGTTTTCGCCGGAAAACGCGTTTTCGGCCGAAAACGTAGTACGTGTGCACTTCCCCGCCACAGGAAGCTGCTAGCCGGGAATTCTCTGCCTGGTTCTACCCGCTGCCCGGAACACTACGCAGGGCAAAGCGATTCTCGTCCTCCGTGCTTGCTTTTTCTCAGAACGAGACGTGGTGTGCGTTTTCGCCGGAAAACGCGTTTTCGGCCGAAAACGTAGTACGTTTGCACTTCCCCGGCCACAGGGAAGCTGCTAGCCGGGAATTCTCTGCCTGGTTCTACCCGCTGCACGGAACGCTACGCAGGGCAAAAGCGATTCTCGTCCTCCGTGCTTGCTTTTTCTCAGAAAGAGCCGTGGTGTGCGTTTTCGCCGGAAAACGCGTTTTCGGCCGAAAACGTGTACGTTTGCACTTCCCCGCCACAGGGAAGCTGCTAGACGGGAATTCTCTGCCTGGTTCTACCCGCTGCCCGGAACGCTACGCAGGGCAAAAGCGATTCTCGTCCTCCGTGCTTGCTTTTTCTCAGAAAGAGCCGTGGTGTGCGTTTTCGCCGCAAAACGCGTTTTCGGCCGAAAACGTGTACGTTTGCACTTCCCGGCCACAGGGAAGCTGCTAGCCGGCAATTCGCTGCCTGGTTCTACCCGCTGCCCGGAACGCTACGCAGGGCAAAAGCGATTCTCGTCCTCCGTGCTTGCTTTTTCTCAGAAAGAGCCGTGGTGTGCGTTTTCGCCGGAAAACGCGTTTTCGGCCGAAAACGTGTACGTTTGCACTTCCCGGCCACAGGGAAGCTGCTAGCCGGGAATTCTCTGCCTGGTTCTACCCGCTGCCCGGAACGCTACGCAGGGCAAAAGCGATTCTCGTCCTCCGTGCTTGCTTTTTCTCAGAAAGAGCCGTGGTGTGCGTTTTCGCCGGAAAAAGCATTTTTGGCGAAAAACGTGTACGTTTGCACTTCCCGGCCACAGGGAAGCTGCTAGCCGGAATTCTCTGCCTGGTTCTACCCGCTGCCCGGAACACTACGCAGGGCAAAAGCGATTCTCGTCCTCCGTGCTTGCTTTTTCTCAGAAAGAGCCGTGGTGTGCGTTTTCGCCGGAAAACGCGTTTTCGGCCGAAAACGTGTACAATTGCACTTCCCGGCCACAGGGAAGCTGCTAGCCGGCAATTCGCTGCCTATTTCTACCCGCTGCTCAGAACGCTACGCAGGGCAAAAGCGGTTCACGTCCTCCGTGCTTGCTTTTTCTCCGAAAGAGCCGTGGTGTGCGTTTTCGCCGGAAAACGCGTTTTCGGCCGAAAACGTGTACGTTTGCACTTCCCGGACACAGGGAAGCTGCTAGTCGGGAATTCTCTGCCTGGTTCTACCCGCTGCCCGAACACTACGCAGGGCAAAAGCGATTCTCGTCCTCCGTGCTTGCTTTTTCTCAGAAAGAGCCGTGGTGTGCGTTTTCGCCGGAAAACGCGTTTTCGGCGAAAACGTGTACGTTTGCACTTCCCGTCCACAGGGAAGCTGCTAGTCGGGAATTCTCTGCCTGGTTCTACCCGCTGCCCGGAACACTACGCAGGGCAAAAGCGATTCTCGTCCTCCGTGCTTGCTTTTTCTCAGAACGAGCCGTGGTGTGCGTTTTCGCGAGAAAACGCGTTTTCGGCCGAAAACGTGTACGTTTGCACTTCCCGGCCACAGGGAAGCTGCTAGCCGGGAATTCTCTGCCTGGTTCTACCCGCTGCCCGGAACGCTATGCAGGGCAAAAGCGATTCTCGTCCTCCGTGCTTGCTTTTTCTCAGAAAGAGCCGTGGTGTGCGTTTTCGCCGGAAAACGCGTTTTCGGCCGAAAACGTAGTACGTTTGCACTTCCCGGCCACAGGGAAGCTGCTAGCCGGGAATTCTCTGCCTGGTTCTACCCGCTGCCCGGAACGCTACGCAGGGCAAAAGCGATTCTCGTCCTCCGTGCTTGCTTTTTCTCAGAAAGAGCCGTGGTGTGCGTTTTCGCCGGAAACGCGTTTTCGGCCGAAAACGTGTACGTTTGCACTTCCCGGCCACAGGGCAGCTGCTAGCCGGGAATTCTCTGCCTGGTTCTACCCGCTGCCCGGAACGCTACGCAGGGCAAAAGCGATTCTCGTCCTCCGTGCTTGCTTTTTCTCAGAAAGAGCCGTGGTGTGCGTTTTCGCCGGAAAACGCGTTTTCGGCCGAAAACGTGTACGTTTGCACTTCCCGGCCACAGGGAAGCTGCTAGCCGGGAATTCTCTGCCTGGTTCTACCCGCTGCCCGGAACGCTACGCAGGGCAAAAGCGATTCTCGTCCTCCGTGCTTGCTTTTTCTCAGAAAGAGCCGTGGTGTGCGTTTTCGCCGGTAAACGCGTTTTCGGCCGAAAACTTGAACGTTTGGCACTTCCCGGCCACAGGGAAGCTGAGAGCCGGGAATCTCTCTGCCTGGTTCTACCCGCTGCCCGGAACGCTACGCAGGGCAAAAGCGATTCTCGTCCTCCGTGCTTGCTTTTTCTCAGAAAGAGCCGTGGTGTGCGTTTTCGCCGGAAAACGCGTTTTCGGCCGAAAACGTAGTACGTTTGCACTTCCCCGCCACAGGGAAGCTGCTAGCCGGGAATTCTCTGCCTGGTTCTACCCGCTGCCCGGAACGCTACGCAGGGCAAAAGCGATTCTCGTCCTCCGTGCTTCCTTGTTCTCAGAAAGAGCCGTGGTGTGCGTTTTCGCCGGAAAACGCGTTTTCGGCCGAAAACGTGTACGTTTGCACTTCCCCGCCACAGGGAAGCTGCTAGCCGGGAATTCTCTGCCTGGTTCTACCCGCTGCCCGGAACGCTACGCAGGGCAAAAGCGATTCTCGTCCTCCGTGCTTGCTTTTTCTCAGAAAGAGCCGTGGTGTGCGTTTTCGCCGGAAAACTCGTTTTCGGCCGAAAACGTGTACGTTTGCACTTCCCGGCCACAGGAAGCTGCTAGCCGGGAATTCTCTGCCTGGTTCTACCCGCTGCCCGGAACGCTACGCAGGGCAAAAGCGATTCTCGTCCTCCGTGCTTGCTTTTTCTCAGAAAGAGCCGTGGTGTGCGTTTTCGCCGAAAACGCGTTTTCGGCCGAAAACGTGTACGTTTGCACTTCCCCGCCACAGGGAAGCTGCTAGCCGGGAATTCTCTGCCTGGTTCTACCCGCTGCCCGGAACACTACGCAGGGCAAAAGCGATTCTCGTCCTCCGTGCTTGCTTTTTCTCAGAACGAGACGTGGTGTGCGTTTTCGCGAGAAAACGCGTTTTCGGCCGAAAACGTGTACGTTTGCACTTCCCGGCCACAGGGAAGCTGCTAGCCGGGAATTCTCTGCCTGGTTCTACCCGCTGCCCGGAACGCTATGCAGGGCAAAAGCGATTCTCGTCCTCCGTGCTTGCGTTTTCTCAGAAAGAGCCGTGGTGTGCGTTTTCGCCGGAAAACGCGTTTTCGGCCGAAAACGTAGTACGTTTGCACTTCCCGGCCACAGGGAAGCTGCTAGCCGGGAATTCTCTGCCTGGTTCTACCCGCTGCCCGGAACGCTACGCAGGGCAAAAGCGATTCTCGTCCTCCGTGCTTGCTTTTTCTCAGAAAGAGCCGTGGTGTGCGTTTTCGCCGGAAAACGCGTTTTCGGCCGAAAACGTGTACGTTTGCACTTCCCCGCCACAGGGAAGCTGCTAGCCGGGAATTCTCTGCCTGGTTCTACCCGCTGCCCGGAACGCTACGCAGGGCAAAAGCGATTCTCGTCCTCCGTGCTTGCTTTTTCTCAGAAAGAGCCGTGGTGTGCGTTTTCGCCGGAAAACGCGTTTTCGGCCGAAAACGTGTACGTTTGCACTTCCCGGCCACAGGGAAGCTGCTAGCCGGGAATTCTCTGCCTGGTTCTACCCGCTGCACGGAGCGCTACGCAGGGCAAAAGCGGTTCTCGTCCTCCGTGCTTGCTTTTTCTCAGAAAGAGCCGTGGTGTGCGTTTTCGCCGGAAAACGCGTGTTCGGCCGAAAACGTGTACGTTTGCACTTCCCCGCCACAGGGAAGCTGCTAGACGGGAATTCTCTGCCTGGTTCTACCCGCTGCCAGGAACGCTACGCAGGGCAAAAGCGATTCTCGTCCTCCGTGCTTGCTTTTTCTCAGAAAGAGCCGTGGTGTGCTTTTTCGCCGGAAAACGCGTGTTCGGCCGAAAACGTGTACGTTTGCACTTCCCCGCCACAGGGAAGCTGCTAGCCGGGAATTCTCTGCCTGGTTCTACCCGCTGCCCCGAACGCTACGCAGGGCAAAAGCGATTCTCGTCCTCCGTGCTTGCTTTTTCTCAGAAAGAGCCGTGGTGTGCGTTTTCGCCGGAAAACGCGTTTTCGGCCGAAAACGTGTACGTTTGAACTTCCCCGCCACAGGGAAGCTGCTAGACGGGAATTCTCTGCCTGGTTCTACCCGCTGCCCCGAACGCTACGCAGGGCAAAAGCGATTCTCGTCCTCCGTGCTTGCTTTTTCTCAGAAAGAGCCGTGGTGTGCGTTTTCGCCGGAAAACGCGTTTTCGGCCGAAAACGTGTACGTTTGCACTTCCCGGCCACAGGGAAGCTGCTAGCCGGGAATTCTCTGCCTGGTTCTACCCGCTGCCCGGAACGCTACGCAGGGCAAAAGCGATTCTCGTCCTCCGTGCTTGCTTTTTCTCAGAAAGAGCCGTGGTGTGCGTTTTCGCCGGAAAACGCGTTTTCGGCCGAAAACGTGTACGTGTGCACTTCCCCGCCACAGGAAGCTGCTAGCCGGGAATTCTCTGCCTGGTTCTACCCGCTGCCCGGAACACTACGCAGGGCAAAAGCGATTCTCGTCCTCCGTGCTTGCTTTTTCTCAGAACGAGACGTGGTGTGCGTTTTCGCCGGAAAACGCGTTTTCGGCCGAAAACGTAGTACGTTTGCACTTCCCGGCCACAGGGAAGCTGCTAGCCGGGAATTCTCTGCCTGGTTCTACCCGCTGCACGGAACGCTACGCAGGGCAAAAGCGATTCTCGTCCTCCGTGCTTGCTTTTTCTCAGAAAGAGCCGTGGTGTGCGTTTTCGCCGGAAAACGCGTTTTCGGCCGAAAACGTGTACGTTTGCACTTCCCCGCCACAGGGAAGCTGCTAGACGGGAATTCTCTGCCTGGTTCTACCCGCTGCCCGGAACGCTACGCAGGGCAAAAGCGATTCTCGTCCTCCGTGCTTGCTTTTTCTCAGAAAGAGCCGTGGTGTGCGTTTTCGCCGCAAAACGCGTTTTCGGCCGAAAACGTGTACGTTTGCACTTCCCGGCCACAGGGAAGCTGCTAGCCGGCAATTCGCTGCCTGGTTCTACCCGCTGCCCGGAACGCTACGCAGGGCAAAAGCGATTCTCGTCCTCCGTGCTTGCTTTTTCTCAGAAAGAGCCGTGGTGTGCGTTTTCGCCGGAAAACGCGTTTTCGGCCGAAAACGTGTACGTTTGCACTTCCCGGCCACAGGGAAGCTGCTAGCCGGGAATTCTCTGCCTGGTTCTACCCGCTGCCCGGAACGCTACGCAGGGCAAAAGCGATTCTCGTCCTCCGTGCTTGCTTTTTCTCAGAAAGAGCCGTGGTGTGCGTTTTCGCCGGAAAAAGCATTTTTGGCGAAAACGTGTACGTTTGCACTTCCCGGCCACAGGGAAGCTGCTAGCCGGGAATTCTCTGCCTGGTTCTACCCGCTGCCCGGAACACTACGCAGGGCAAAAGCGATTCTCGTCCTCCGTGCTTGCTTTTTCTCAGAAAGAGCCGTGGTGTGCGTTTTCGCCGGAAAACGCGTTTTCGGCCGAAAACGTGTACAATTGCACTTCCCGGCCACAGGGAAGCTGCTAGCCGGCAATTCGCTGCCTATTTCTACCCGCTGCTCAGAACGCTACGCAGGGCAAAAGCGGTTCACGTCCTCCGTGCTTGCTTTTTCTCCGAAAGATCCGTGGTGTGCGTTTTCGCCGGAAAACGCGTTTTCGGCCGAAAACGTGTACGTTTGCACTTCCCGGACACAGGGAAGCTGCTAGTCGGGAATTCTCTGCCTGGTTCTACCCGCTGCCCGGAACACTACGCAGGGCAAAAGCGATTCTCGTCCTCCGTGCTTGCTTTTTCTCAGAAAGAGCCGTGGTGTGCGTTTTCGCCGGAAAACGCGTTTTCGGCGAAAACGTGTACGTTTGCACTTCCCGTCCACAGGGAAGCTGCTAGTCGGGAATTCTCTGCCTGGTTCTACCCGCTGCCCGGAACACTACGCAGGGCAAAAGCGATTCTCGTCCTCCGTGCTTGCTTTTTCTCAGAACGAGCCGTGGTGTGCGTTTTCGCGAGAAAACGCGTTTTCGGCCGAAAACGTGTACGTTTGCACTTCCCGGCCACAGGGAAGCTGCTAGCCGGGAATTCTCTGCCTGGTTCTACCCGCTGCCCGGAACGCTATGCAGGGCAAAAGCGATTCTCGTCCTCCGTGCTTGCTTTTTCTCAGAAAGAGCCGTGGTGTGCGTTTTCGCCGGAAAACGCGTTTTCGGCCGAAAACGTAGTACGTTTGCACTTCCCGGCCACAGGGAAGCTGCTAGCCGGGAATTCTCTGCCTGGTTCTACCCGCTGCCCGGAACGCTACGCAGGGCAAAAGCGATTCTCGTCCTCCGTGCTTGCTTTTTCTCAGAAAGAGCCGTGGTGTGCGTTTTCGCCGGAAAACGCGTTTTCGGCCGAAAACGTGTACGTTTGCACTTCCCGGCCACAGGGCAGCTGCTAGCCGGGAATTCTCTGCCTGGTTCTACCCGCTGCCCGGAACGCTACGCAGGGCAAAAGCGATTCTCGTCCTCCGTGCTTGCTTTTTCTCAGAAAGAGCCGTGGTGTGCGTTTTCGCCGGAAAACGCGTTTTCGGCCGAAAACGTGTACGTTTGCACTTCCCGGCCACAGGGAAGCTGCTAGCCGGGAATTCTCTGCCTGGTTCTACCCGCTGCCCGGAACGCTACGCAGGGCAAAAGCGATTCTCGTCCTCCGTGCTTGCTTTTTCTCAGAAAGAGCCGTGGTGTGCGTTTTCGCCGGTAAACGCGTTTTCGGCCGAAAACTTGAACGTTTGCACTTCCCGGCCACAGGGAAGCTGAGAGCCGGGAATTCTCTGCCTGGTTCTACCCGCTGCCCGGAACGCTACGCAGGGCAAAAGCGATTCTCGTCCTCCGTGCTTGCTTTTTCTCAGAAAGAGCCGTGGTGTGCGTTTTCGCCGGAAAACGCGTTTTCGGCCGAAAACGTGTACGTTTGCACTTCCCCGCCACAGGGAAGCTGCTAGCCGGGAATTCTCTGCCTGGTTCTACCCGCTGCCCGGAACGCTACGCAGGGCAAAAGCGATTCTCGTCCTCCGTGCTTGCTTTTTCTCAGAAAGAGCCGTGGTGTGCGTTTTCGCCAGAAAACGCGTTTTCGGCCGAAAACGTGTACGTTTGCACTTCCCCGTCACAGGGAAGCAGCTAGCCGGGAATTCTCTGCCTGGTTCTACCCGCTGCCCGGAACGCTACGCAGGGCAAAAGCGATTCTCGTCCTCCGTGCTTGCTTTTTCTCAGAAAGAGCCGTGGTGTGCGTTTTCGCCGGAAAACGCGTTTTCGGCCGAAAACGTAGTACGTTTGCACTTCCCCGCCACAGGGAAGCTGCTAGCCGGGAATTCTCTGCCTGGTTCTACCCGCTGCCCGGAACGCTACGCAGGGCAAAAGCGATTCTCGTCCTCCGTGCTTCCTTGTTCTCAGAAAGAGCCGTGGTGTGCGTTTTCGCCGGAAAACGCGTTTTCGGCCGAAAACGTGTACGTTTGCACTTCCCCGCCACAGGGAAGCTGCTAGCCGGGAATTCTCTGCCTGGTTCTACCCGCTGCCCGGAACGCTACGCAGGGCAAAAGCGATTCTCGTCCTCCGTGCTTGCTTTTTCTCAGAAAGAGCCGTGGTGTGCGTTTTCGCCGGAAAACTCGTTTTCGGCCGAAAACGTGTACGTTTGCACTTCCCGGCCACAGGGAAGCTGCTAGCCGGGAATTCTCTGCCTGGTTCTACCCGCTGCCCGGAACGCTACGCAGGGCAAAAGCGATTCTCGTCCTCCGTGCTTGCTTTTTCTCAGAAAGAGCCGTGGTGTGCGTTTTCGCCGGAAAACGCGTTTTCGGCCGAAAACGTGTACGTTTGCACTTCCCCGCCACAGGGAAGCTGCTAGCCGGGAATTCTCTGCCTGGTTCTACCCGCTGCCCGGAACACTACGCAGGGCAAAAGCGATTCTCGTCCTCCGTGCTTGCTTTTTCTCAGAACGAGACGTGGTGTGCGTTTTCGCGAGAAAACGCGTTTTCGGCCGAAAACGTGTACGTTTGCACTTCCCGGCCACAGGGAAGCTGCTAGCCGGGAATTCTCTGCCTGGTTCTACCCGCTGCCCGGAACGCTATGCAGGGCAAAAGCGATTCTCGTCCTCCGTGCTTGCGTTTTCTCAGAAAGAGCCGTGGTGTGCGTTTTCGCCGGAAAACGCGTTTTCGGCCGAAAACGTAGTACGTTTGCACTTCCCGGCCACAGGGAAGCTGCTAGCCGGGAATTCTCTGCCTGGTTCTACCCGCTGCCCGGAACGCTACGCAGGGCAAAAGCGATTCTCGTCCTCCGTGCTTGCTTTTTCTCAGAAAGAGCCGTGGTGTGCGTTTTCGCCGGAAAACGCGTTTTCGGCCGAAAACGTGTACGTTTGCACTTCCCCGCCACAGGGAAGCTGCTAGCCGGGAATTCTCTGCCTGGTTCTACCCGCTGCCCGGAACGCTACGCAGGGCAAAAGCGATTCTCGTCCTCCGTGCTTGCTTTTTCTCAGAAAGAGCCGTGGTGTGCGTTTTCGCCGGAAAACGCGTTTTCGGCCGAAAACGTGTACGTTTGCACTTCCCGGCCACAGGGAAGCTGCTAGCCGGGAATTCTCTGCCTGGTTCTACCCGCTGCACGGAGCGCTACGCAGGGCAAAAGCGGTTCTCGTCCTCCGTGCTTGCTTTTTCTCAGAAAGAGCCGTGGTGTGCGTTTTCGCCGGAAAACGCGTGTTCGGCCGAAAACGTGTACGTTTGCACTTCCCCGCCACAGGGAAGCTGCTAGACGGGAATTCTCTGCCTGGTTCTACCCGCTGCCAGGAACGCTACGCAGGGCAAAAGCGATTCTCGTCCTCCGTGCTTGCTTTTTCTCAGAAAGAGCCGTGGTGTGCTTTTTCGCCGGAAAACGCGTGTTCGGCCGAAAACGTGTACGTTTGCACTTCCCCGCCACAGGGAAGCTGCTAGCCGGGAATTCTCTGCCTGGTTCTACCCGCTGCCCCGAACGCTACGCAGGGCAAAAGCGATTCTCGTCCTCCGTGCTTGCTTTTTCTCAGAAAGAGCCGTGGTGTGCGTTTTCGCCGGAAAACGCGTTTTCGGCCGAAAACGTGTACGTTTGAACTTCCCCGCCACAGGGAAGCTGCTAGACGGGAATTCTCTGCCTGGTTCTACCCGCTGCCCCGAACGCTACGCAGGGCAAAAGCGATTCTCGTCCTCCGTGCTTGCTTTTTCTCAGAAAGAGCCGTGGTGTGCGTTTTCGCCGGAAAACGCGTTTTCGGCCGAAAACGTGTACGTTTGCACTTCCCGGCCACAGGGAAGCTGCTAGCCGGGAATTCTCTGCCTGGTTCTACCCGCTGCCCGGAACGCTACGCAGGGCAAAAGCGATTCTCGTCCTCCGTGCTTGCTTTTTCTCAGAAAGAGCCGTGGTGTGCGTTTTCGCCGGAAAACGCGTTTTCGGCCGAAAACGTGTACGTGTGCACTTCCCCGCCACAGGAAGCTGCTAGCCGGGAATTCTCTGCCTGGTTCTACCCGCTGCCCGGAACACTACGCAGGGCAAAAGCGATTCTCGTCCTCCGTGCTTGCTTTTTCTCAGAACGAGACGTGGTGTGCGTTTTCGCCGGAAAACGCGTTTTCGGCCGAAAACGTAGTACGTTTGCACTTCCCGGCCACAGGGAAGCTGCTAGCCGGGAATTCTCTGCCTGGTTCTACCCGCTGCACGGAACGCTACGCAGGGCAAAAGCGATTCTCGTCCTCCGTGCTTGCTTTTTCTCAGAAAGAGCCGTGGTGTGCGTTTTCGCCGGAAAACGCGTTTTCGGCCGAAAACGTGTACGTTTGCACTTCCCCGCCACAGGGAAGCTGCTAGACGGGAATTCTCTGCCTGGTTCTACCCGCTGCCCGGAACGCTACGCAGGGCAAAAGCGATTCTCGTCCTCCGTGCTTGCTTTTTCTCAGAAAGAGCCGTGGTGTGCGTTTTCGCCGCAAAACGCGTTTTCGGCCGAAAACGTGTACGTTTGCACTTCCCGGCCACAGGGAAGCTGCTAGCCGGCAATTCGCTGCCTGGTTCTACCCGCTGCCCGGAACGCTACGCAGGGCAAAAGCGATTCTCGTCCTCCGTGCTTGCTTTTTCTCAGAAAGAGCCGTGGTGTGCGTTTTCGCCGGAAAACGCGTTTTCGGCCGAAAACGTGTACGTTTGCACTTCCCGGCCACAGGGAAGCTGCTAGCCGGGAATTCTCTGCCTGGTTCTACCCGCTGCCCGGAACACTACGCAGGGCAAAAGCGATTCTCGTCCTCCGTGCTTGCTTTTTCTCAGAAAGAGCCGTGGTGTGCGTTTTCGCCGGAAAACGCGTTTTCGGCCGAAAACGTGTACAATTGCACTTCCCGGCCACAGGGAAGCTGCTAGCCGGCAATTCGCTGCCTATTTCTACCCGCTGCTCAGAACGCTACGCAGGGCAAAAGCGGTTCACGTCCTCCGTGCTTGCTTTTTCTCCGAAAGAGCCGTGGTGTGCGTTTTCGCCGGAAAACGCGTTTTCGGCCGAAAACGTGTACGTTTGCACTTCCCGGACACAGGGAAGCTGCTAGTCGGGAATTCTCTGCCTGGTTCTACCCGCTGCCCGGAACACTACGCAGGGCAAAAGCGATTCTCGTCCTCCGTGCTTGCTTTTTCTCAGAAAGAGCCGTGGTGTGCGTTTTCGCCGGAAAACGCGTTTTCGGCGAAAACGTGTACGTTTGCACTTCCCGTCCACAGGGAAGCTGCTAGTCGGGAATTCTCTGCCTGGTTCTACCCGCTGCCCGGAACACTACGCAGGGCAAAAGCGATTCTCGTCCTCCGTGCTTGCTTTTTCTCAGAACGAGCCGTGGTGTGCGTTTTCGCGAGAAAACGCGTTTTCGGCCGAAAACGTGTACGTTTGCACTTCCCGGCCACAGGGAAGCTGCTAGCCGGGAATTCTCTGCCTGGTTCTACCCGCTGCCCGGAACGCTATGCAGGGCAAAAGCGATTCTCGTCCTCCGTGCTTGCTTTTTCTCAGAAAGAGCCGTGGTGTGCGTTTTCGCCGGAAAACGCGTTTTCGGCCGAAAACGTAGTACGTTTGCACTTCCCGGCCACAGGGAAGCTGCTAGCCGGGAATTCTCTGCCTGGTTCTACCCGCTGCACGGAACGCTACTCAGGGCAAAAGCGGTTCTCGTCCTCCGTGCTTGCTTTTTCTCAGAAAGAGCCGTGGTGTGCGTTTTCGCCGGAAAACGCGTTTTCGGCCGAAAACGTGTACGTTTGCACTTCCCGGCCACAGGGAAGCTGCTAGCCGGGAATTCTCTGCCTGGTTCTACCCGCTGCCCGGAACGCTACGCAGGGCAAAAGCGATTCTCGTCCTCCGTGCTTGCTTTTTCTCAGAAAGAGCCGTGGTGTGCGTTTTCGCCGGAAAACGCGTGTTCGGCCGAAAACGTGTACGTTTGCACTTCCCCGCCACAGGGAAGCTGCTAGACGGGAATTCTCTGCCTGGTTCTACCCGCTGCCAGGAACGCTACGCAGGGCAAAAGCGATTCTCGTCCTCCGTGCTTGCTTTTTCTCAGAAAGAGCCGTGGTGTGCGTTTTCGCCGGAAAACGCGTTTTCGGCCGAAAACGTAGTACGTTTGCACTTCCCGGCCACAGGGAAGCTGCTAGCCGGGAATTCTCTGCCTGGTTCTACCCGCTGCCCGGAACGCTACGCAGGGCAAAAGCGATTCTCGTCCTCCGTGCTTGCTTTTTCTCAGAAAGAGCCGTGGTGTGCGTTTTCGCCGGAAAACGCGTTTTCGGCCGAAAACGTGTACGTTTGCACTTCCCGGCCACAGGGAAGCTGCTAGCCGGGAATTCTCTGCCTGGTTCTACCCGCTGCACGGAACGCTACTCAGGGCAAAAGCGGTTCTCGTCCTCCGTGCTTGCTTTTTCTCAGAAAGAGCCGTGGTGTGCGTTTTCGCCGGAAAACGCGTTTTCGGCCGAAAACGTGTACGTTTGCACTTCCCGGCCACAGGGAAGCTGCTAGCCGGGAATTCTCTGCCTGGTTCTACCCGCTGCCCGGAACGCTACGCAGGGCAAAAGCGATTCTCGTCCTCCGTGCTTGCTTTTTCTCAGAAAGAGCCGTGGTGTGCGTTTTCGCCGGAAAACGCGTTTTCGGCCGAAAACGTGTACGTTTGCACTTCCCGGCCACAGGGAAGCTGCTAGCCGGGAATTCTCTGCCTGGTTCTACCCGCTGCACGGAACGCTACGCAGGGCAAAAGCGGTTCTCGTCCTCCGTGCTTGCTTTTTCTCAGAAAGAGCCGTGGTGTGCGTTTTCGCCGGAAAACGCGTGTTCGGCCGAAAACGTGTACGTTTGCACTTCCCCGCCACAGGGAAGCTGCTAGACGGGAATTCTCTGCCTGGTTCTACCCGCTGCCCGGAACGCTACGCAGGGCAAAAGCGATTCTCGTCCTCCGTGCTTGCTTTTTCTCAGAAAGAGCCGTGGTGTGCGTTTTCGCCGGAAAACGCGTTTTCGGCCGAAAACGTGTACGTTTGCACTTCCCGGCCACAGGGAAGCTGCTAGCCGGGAATTCTCTGCCTGGTTCTACCCGCTGCCCGGAACGCTACGCAGGGCAAAAGCGATTCTCGTCCTCCGTGCTTGCTTTTTCTCAGAAAGAGCCGTGGTGTGCGTTTTCGCCGGAAAACGCGTGTTCGGCCGAAAACGTGTACGTTTGCACTTCCCCGCCACAGGAAGCTGCTAGCCGGGAATTCTCTGCCTGGTTCTACCCGCTGCCCGGAACACTACGCAGGGCAAAAGCGATTCTCGTCCTCCGTGCTTGCTTTTTCTCAGAACGAGACGTGGTGTGCGTTTTCGCCGGAAAACGCGTTTTCGGCCGAAAACGTAGTACGTTTGCACTTCCCGGCCACAGGGCAGCTGCTAGCCGGGAATTCTCTGCCTGGTTCTACCCGCTGCACGGAACGCTACGCAGGGCAAAAGCGGTTCTCGTCTTCCGTGCTTGCTTTTTCTCAGAAAGAGCCGTGGTGTGCGTTTTCGCCGGAAAACGCGTTTTCGGCCGAAAACGTGTACGTTTGCACTTCCCCGCCACAGGGAAGCTGCTAGACGGGAATTCTCTGCCTGGTTCTACCCGCTGCCCGGAACGCTACGCAGGGCAAAAGCGATTCTCGTCCTCCGTGCTTGCTTTTTCTCAGAAAGAGCCGTGGTGTGCGTTTTCGCCGCAAAACGCGTTTTCGGCCGAAAACGTGTACGTTTGCACTTCCCGGCCACAGGGAAGCTGCTAGCCGGCAATTCGCTGCCTGGTTCTACCCGCTGCCCGGAACGCTACGCAGGGCAAAAGCGATTCTCGTCCTCCGTGCTTGCTTTTTCTCAGAAAGAGCCGTGGTGTGCGTTTTCGCCGGAAAACGCGTTTTCGGCCGAAAACGTGTACGTTTGCACTTCCCGGCCACAGGGAAGCTGCTAGCCGGGAATTCTCTGCCTGGTTCTACCCGCTGCCCGGAACGCTACGCAGGGCAAAAGCGATTCTCGTCCTCCGTGCTTGCTTTTTCTCAGAAAGAGCCGTGGTGTGCGTTTTCGCCGGAAAACGCGTTTTCGGCCGAAAACGTGTACGTTTGCACTTCCCGGCCACTAGGAAGCTGCTAGAAGGGAATTCTCTGCCTGGTTCTACCCGCTGCCCGGAACGCTACGCAGGGCAAAAGCGATTCTCGTCCTCCGTGCTTGCTTTTTCTCAGAAAGAGCCGTGGTGTGCGTTTTCGCCGGAAAAAGCATTTTTGGCGAAAACGTGTACGTTTGCACTTCCCGGCCACAGGGAAGCTGCTAGCCGGGAATTCTCTGCCTGGTTCTACCCGCTGCCCGGAACACTACGCAGGGCAAAAGCGATTCTCGTCCTCCGTGCTTGCTTTTTCTCAGAAAGAGCCGTGGTGTGCGTTTTCGCCGGAAAACGCGTTTTCGGCCGAAAACGTGTACAATTGCACTTCCCGGCCACAGGGAAGCTGCTAGCCGGCAATTCGCTGCCTATTTCTACCCGCTGCTCAGAACGCTACGCAGGGCAAAAGCGGTTCTCGTCCTCCGTGCTTGCTTTTTCTCCGAAAGAGCCGTGGTGTGCGTTTTCGCCGGAAAACGCGTTTTCGGCCGAAAACGTGTACGTTTGCACTTCCCGGACACAGGGAAGCTGCTAGTCGGGAATTCTCTGCCTGGTTCTACCCGCTGCCCGGAACACTACGCAGGGCAAAAGCGATTCTCGTCCTCCGTGCTTGCTTTTTCTCAGAAAGAGCCGTGGTGTGCGTTTTCGCCGGAAAACGCGTTTTCGGCGAAAACGTGTACGTTTGCACTTCCCGGCCACAGGGAAGCTGCTAGTCGGGAATTCTCTGCCTGGTTCTACCCGCTGCTCGGAACACTACGCAGGGCAAAAGCGATTCTCGTCCTCCGTGCTTGCTTTTTCTCAGAAAGAGCCGTGGTGTGCTTTTTCGCCGGAAAACGCGTTTTCGGCCGAAAACGTGTACGTTTGCACTTCCCCGCCACAGGGAAGCTGCTAGCCGGGAATTCTCTGCCTGGTTCTACCCGCTGCCCGGAACGCTACGCAGGGCAAAAGCGATTCTCGTCCTCCGTGCTTGCTTTTTCTCAGAAAGAGCCGTGGTGTGCGTTTTCGCCGGAAAACGCGTTTTCGGCCGAAAACGTGTACGTTTGCACTTCCCGGCCACAGGGAAGCTGCTAGCCGGGAATTCTCTGCCTGGTTCTACCCGCTGCCCGGAACGCTACGCAGGGCAAAAGCGATTCTCGTCCTCCGTGCTTGCTTTTTCTCAGAAAGAGCCGTGGTGTGCGTTTTCGCCGGAAAACGCGTTTTCGGCCGAAAACGTGTACGTTTGCACTTCCCCGCCACAGGGAAGCTGCTAGCCCGGAATTCTCTGCCTGGTTCTACCCGCTGCCCGGAACGCTACGCAGGGCAAAAGCGGTTCTCGTCCTCCGTGCTTGCTTTTTCTCAGAAAGAGCCATGGTGTGCTTTTTCGCCAGAAAACGCGTTTTCGGCCGAAAACGTGTACAATTGCACTTCCCGGCCACAGGGAAGCTGCTAGCCGGCAATTCGCTGCCTATTTCTACCCGCTGCTCAGAACGCTACGCAGGGCAAAAGCGGTTCTCGTCCTCCGTGCTTGCTTTTTCTCCGAAAGAGCCGTGGTGTGCGTTTTCGCCGGAAAACGCGTTTTCGGCCGAAAACGTGTACGTTTGCACTTCCCGGACACAGGGAAGCTGCTAGTCGGGAATTCTCTGCCTGGTTCTACCCGCTGCCCGGAACACTACGCAGGGCAAAAGCGATTCTCGTCCTCCGTGCTTGCTTTTTCTCAGAAAGAGCCGTGGTGTGCGTTTTCGCCGGAAAACGCGTTTTCGGCGAAAACGTGTACGTTTGCACTTCCCGGCCACAGGGAAGCTGCTAGTCGGGAATTCTCTGCCTGGTTCTACCCGCTGCCCGGAACACTACGCAGGGCAAAAGCGATTCTCGTCCTCCGTGCTTGCTTTTTCTCAGAACGAGACGTGGTGTGCGTTTTCGCGAGAAAACGCGTTTTCGGCCGAAAACGTGTACGTTTGCACTTCCCGGCCACAGGGAAGCTGCTAGCCGGGAATTCTCTGCCTGGTTCTACCCGCTGCCCGGAACGCTATGCAGGGCAAAAGCGATTCTCGTCCTCCGTGCTTGCTTTTTCTCAGAAAGAGCCGTGGTGTGCGTTTTCGCCGGAAAACGCGTTTTCGGCCGAAAACGTAGTACGTTTGCACTTCGCGGCCACAGGGAAGCTGCTAGCCGGGAATTCTCTGCCTGGTTCTACCCGCTGCCCGGAACGCTACGCAGGGCAAAAGCGATTCTCGTCCTCCGTGCTTGCTTTTTCTCAGAAAGAGCCGTGGTGTGCGTTTTCGCCGGAAAACGCGTTTTCGGCCGAAAACGTGTACGTTTGCACTTCCCCGCCACAGGGAAGCTGCTAGCCGGGAATTCTCTGCCTGGTTCTACCCGCTGCCCGGAACGCTACGCAGGGCAAAAGCGATTCTCGTCCTCCGTGCTTGCTTTTTCTCAGAAAGAGCCGTGGTGTGCGTTTTCGCCGGAAAACGCGTTTTCGGCGAAAACGTGTACGTTTGCACTTCCCGGCCACAGGGAAGCTGCTAGTCGGGAATTCTCTGCCTGGTTCTACCCGCTGCCCGGAACGCTACGCAGGGCAAAAGCGATTCTCGTCCTCCGTGCTTGCTTTTTCTCAGAAAGAGCCGTGGTGTGCGTTTTCGCCGGAAAACGCGTTTTCGGCGAAAACGTGTACGTTTGCACTTCCCGGCCACAGGGAAGCTGCTAGTCGGGAATTCTCTGCCTGGTTCTACCCGCTGCCCGGAACACTACGCAGGGCAAAAGCGATGCTCGTCCTCCGTGCTTGCTTTTTCTCAGAACGAGACGTGGTGTGCGTTTTCGCGAGAAAACGCGTTTTCGGCCGAAAACGTGTACGTTTGCACTTCCCGGCCACAGGGAAGCTGCTAGCCGGGAATTCTCTGCCTGGTTCTACCCGCTGCCCGGAACGCTATGCAGGGCAAAAGCGATTCTCGTCCTCCGTGCTTGCTTTTTCTCAGAAAGAGCCGTGGTGTGCGTTTTCGCCGGAAAACGCGTTTTCGGCCGAAAACGTAGTACGTTTGCACTTCCCGGCCACAGGGAAGCTGCTAGCCGGGAATTCTCTGCCTGGTTCTACCCGCTGCCCGGAACGCTACGCAGGGCAAAAGCGATTCTCGTCCTCCGTGCTTGCTTTTTCTCAGAAAGAGCCGTGGTGTGCGTTTTCGCCGGAAAACGCGTTTTCGGCCGAAAACGTGTACGTTTGCACTTCCCCGCCACAGGGAAGCTGCTAGCCGGGAATTCTCTGCCTGGTTCTACCCGCTGCCCGGAACGCTACGCAGGGCAAAAGCGATTCTCGTCCTCCGTGCTTGCTTTTTCTCAGAAAGAGCCGTGGTGTGCGTTTTCGCCGGAAAACGCGTTTTCGGCCGAAAACGTGTACGTTTGCACTTCCCGGCCACGGGGAAGCTGCTAGCCGGGAATTCTCTGCCTGGTTCTACCCGCTGCACGGAACGCTACGCAGGTCAAAAGCGGTTCTCGTCCTCCGTGCTTGCTTTTTCTCAGAAAGAGCCGTGGTGTGCGTTTTCGCCGGAAAACGCGTGTTCGGCCGAAAACGTGTACGTTTGCACTTCCCCGCCACAGGGAAGCTGCTAGACGGGAATTCTCTGCCTGGTTCTACCCGCTGCCAGGAACACTACGCAGGGCAAAAGCGATTCTCGTCCTCCGTGCTTGCTTTTTCTCAGAAAGAGCCGTGGTGTGCGTTTTCGCCGGAAAACGCGTTTTCGGCCGAAAACGTAGTACGTTTGCACTTCCCGGCCACAGGGAAGCTGCTAGCCGGGAATTCTCTGCCTGGTTCTACCCGCTGCCCGGAACGCTACGCAGGGCAAAAGCGATTCTCGTCCTCCGTGCTTGCTTTTTCTCAGAAAGAGCCGTGGTGTGCGTTTTCGCCGGAAAACGCGTTTTCGGCCGAAAACGTGTACGTTTGCACTTCCCCGCCACAGGGAAGCTGCTAGCCGGGAATTATCTGCCTGGTTCTACCCGCTGCCCGGAACGCTACGCAGGGCAAAAGCGATTCTCGTCCTCCGTGCTTGCTTTTTCTCAGAAAGAGCCGTGGTGTGCGTTTTCGCCGGAAAACGCGTTTTCGGCCGAAAACGTGTACGTTTGCACTTCCCGGCCACAGGGAAGCTGCTAGCCGGGAATTCTCTGCCTGGTTCTACCCGCTGCACGGAACGCTACGCAGGGCAAAAGCGGTTCTCGTCCTCCGTGCTTGCTTTTTCTCAGAAAGAGCCGTGGTGTGCGTTTTCGCCGGAAAACGCGTGTTCGGCCGAAAACGTGTACGTTTGCACTTCCCCGCCACAGGGAAGCTGCTAGACGGGAATTCTCTGCCTGGTTCTACCCGCTGCCCGGAACGCTACGCAGGGCAAAAGCGATTCTCGTCCTCCGTGCTTGCTTTTTCTCAGAAAGAGCCGTGGTGTGCTTTTTCGCCGGAAAACGCGTGTTCGGCCGAAAACGTGTACGTTTGCACTTCCCCGCCACAGGGAAGCTGCTAGACGGGAATTCTCTGCCTGGTTCTACCCGCTGCCCGGAACGCTACGCAGGGCAAAAGCGATTCTCGTCCTCCGTGCTTGCTTTTTCTCAGAAAGAGCCGTGGTGTGCGTTTTCGCCGGAAAACGCGTTTTCGGCCGAAAACGTGTACGTTTGCACTTCCCGGCCACAGGGAAGCTGCTAGCCGGGAATTCTCTGCCTGGTTCTACCCGCTGCCCGGAACGCTACGCAGGGCAAAAGCGATTCTCGTCCTCCGTGCTTGCTTTTTCTCAGAAAGAGCCGTGGTGTGCGTTTTCGCCGGAAAACGCGTTTTCGGCCGAAAACGTGTACGTTTGCACTTCCCCGCCACAGGAAGCTGCTAGCCGGGAATTCTCTGCCTGGTTCTACCCGCTGCCCGGAACGCTACGCAGGGCAAAAGCGATTCTCGTCCTCCGTGCTTGCTTTTTCTCAGAACGAGACGTGGTGTGCGTTTTCGCCGGAAAACGCGTTTTCGGCCGAAAACGTAGTACGTTTGCACTTCCCGGCCACAGGGAAGCTGCTAGCCGGGAATTCTATGCCTGGTTCTACCCGCTGCACGGAACGCTACGCAGGGCAAAAGCGGTTCTCGTCCTCCGTGCTTGCTTTTTCTCAGAAAGAGCCGTGGTGTGCGTTTTCGCCGGAAAACGCGTTTTCGGCCGAAAACGTGTACGTTTGCACTTCCCCGCCACAGGGAAGCTGCTAGACGGGAATTCTCTGCCTGGTTCTACCCGCTGCCCGGAACGCTACGCAGGGCAAAAGCGATTCTCGTCCTCCGTGCTTGCTTTTTCTCAGAAAGAGCCGTGGTGTGCGTTTTCGCCGCAAAACGCGTTTTCGGCCGAAAACGTGTACGTTTGCACTTCCCGGCCACAGGGAAGCTGCTAGCCCGCAATTCGCTGCCTGGTTCTACCCGCTGCCCGGAACGCTACGCAGGGCAAAAGCGATTCTCGTCCTCCGTGCTTGCTTTTTCTCAGAAAGAGCCGTGGTGTGCGTTTTCGCCGGAAAACGCGTTTTCGGTCGAAAACGTGTACGTTTGCACTTCCCGGCCACAGGGAAGCTGCTAGCCGGCAATTCGCTGCCTGGTTCTACCCGCTGCCCGGAACGCTACGCAGGGCAAAAGCGATTCTCGTCCTCCGTGCTTGCTTTTTCTCCGAAAGAGCCGTGGTGTGCGTTTTCGCCGGAAAACGCGTTTTCGGCCGAAAACGTGTACGTTTGCACTTCCCGGACACAGGGAAGCTGCTAGTCGGGAATTCTCTGCCTGGTTCTACCCGCTGCCCGGAACACTACGCAGGGCAAAAGCGATTCTCGTCCTCCGTGCTTGCTTTTTCTCAGAAAGAGCCGTGGTGTGCGTTTTCGCCGGAAAACGCGTTTTCGGCGAAAACGTGTACGTTTGCACTTCCCCGCCACAGGGAAGCTGCTAGCCGGGAATTCTCTGCCTGGTTCTACCCGCTGCCCGGAACGCTACGCAGGGCAAAAGCGATTCTCGTCCTCCGTGCTTGCTTTTTCTCAGAAAGAGCCGTGGTGTGCGTTTTCGCCGGAAAACGCGTTTTCGGCGAAAACGTGTACGTTTGCACTTCCCGGCCACAGGGAAGCTGCTAGCCGGGAATTCTCTGCCTGGTTCTACCCGCTGCCCGGAACGCTACGCAGGGCAAAAGCGATTCTCGTCCTCCGTGCTTGCTTTTTCTCAGAAAGAGCCGTGGTGTGCGTTTTCGCCGGAAAACGCGTTTTCGGCGAAAACGTGTACGTTTGCACTTCCCGGCCACAGGGAAGCTGCTAGTCGGGAATTCTCTGCCTGGTTCTACCCGCTGCCCGGAACACTACGCAGGGCAAAAGCGATGCTCGTCCTCCGTGCTTGCTTTTTCTCAGAACGAGACGTGGTGTGCGTTTTCGCGAGAAAACGCGTTTTCGGCCGAAAACGTGTACGTTTGCACTTCCCGGCCACAGGGAAGCTGCTAGCCGGGAATTCTCTGCCTGGTTCTACCCGCTGCCCGGAACGCTATGCAGGGCAAAAGCGATTCTCGTCCTCCGTGCTTGCTTTTTCTCAGAAAGAGCCGTGGTGTGCGTTTTCGCCGGAAAACGCGTTTTCGGCCGAAAACGTAGTACGTTTGCACTTCCCGGCCACAGGGAAGCTGCTAGCCGGGAATTCTCTGCCTGGTTCTACCCGCTGCCCGGAACGCTACGCAGGGCAAAAGCGATTCTCGTCCTCCGTGCTTGCTTTTTCTCAGAAAGAGCCGTGGTGTGCGTTTTCGCCGGAAAACGCGTTTTCGGCCGAAAACGTGTACGTTTGCACTTCCCCGCCACAGGGAAGCTGCTAGCCGGGAATTCTCTGCCTGGTTCTACCCGCTGCCCGGAACGCTACGCAGGGCAAAAGCGATTCTCGTCCTCCGTGCTTGCTTTTTCTCAGAAAGAGCCGTGGTGTGCGTTTTCGCCGGAAAACGCGTTTTCGGCCGAAAACGTGTACGTTTGCACTTCCCGGCCACGGGGAAGCTGCTAGCCGGGAATTCTCTGCCTGGTTCTACCCGCTGCACGGAACGCTACGCAGGTCAAAAGCGGTTCTCGTCCTCCGTGCTTGCTTTTTCTCAGAAAGAGCCGTGGTGTGCGTTTTCGCCGGAAAACGCGTGTTCGGCCGAAAACGTGTACGTTTGCACTTCCCCGCCACAGGGAAGCTGCTAGACGGGAATTCTCTGCCTGGTTCTACCCGCTGCCAGGAACACTACGCAGGGCAAAAGCGATTCTCGTCCTCCGTGCTTGCTTTTTCTCAGAAAGAGCCGTGGTGTGCGTTTTCGCCGGAAAACGCGTTTTCGGCCGAAAACGTAGTACGTTTGCACTTCCCGGCCACAGGGAAGCTGCTAGCCGGGAATTCTCTGCCTGGTTCTACCCGCTGCCCGGAACGCTACGCAGGGCAAAAGCGATTCTCGTCCTCCGTGCTTGCTTTTTCTCAGAAAGAGCCGTGGTGTGCGTTTTCGCCGGAAAACGCGTTTTCGGCCGAAAACGTGTACGTTTGCACTTCCCCGCCACAGGGAAGCTGCTAGCCGGGAATTATCTGCCTGGTTCTACCCGCTGCCCGGAACGCTACGCAGGGCAAAAGCGATTCTCGTCCTCCGTGCTTGCTTTTTCTCAGAAAGAGCCGTGGTGTGCGTTTTCGCCGGAAAACGCGTTTTCGGCCGAAAACGTGTACGTTTGCACTTCCCGGCCACAGGGAAGCTGCTAGCCGGGAATTCTCTGCCTGGTTCTACCCGCTGCACGGAACGCTACGCAGGGCAAAAGCGGTTCTCGTCCTCCGTGCTTGCTTTTTCTCAGAAAGAGCCGTGGTGTGCGTTTTCGCCGGAAAACGCGTGTTCGGCCGAAAACGTGTACGTTTGCACTTCCCCGCCACAGGGAAGCTGCTAGACGGGAATTCTCTGCCTGGTTCTACCCGCTGCCCGGAACGCTACGCAGGGCAAAAGCGATTCTCGTCCTCCGTGCTTGCTTTTTCTCAGAAAGAGCCGTGGTGTGCTTTTTCGCCGGAAAACGCGTGTTCGGCCGAAAACGTGTACGTTTGCACTTCCCCGCCACAGGGAAGCTGCTAGACGGGAATTCTCTGCCTGGTTCTACCCGCTGCCCGGAACGCTACGCAGGGCAAAAGCGATTCTCGTCCTCCGTGCTTGCTTTTTCTCAGAAAGAGCCGTGGTGTGCGTTTTCGCCGGAAAACGCGTTTTCGGCCGAAAACGTGTACGTTTGCACTTCCCGGCCACAGGGAAGCTGCTAGCCGGGAATTCTCTGCCTGGTTCTACCCGCTGCCCGGAACGCTACGCAGGGCAAAAGCGATTCTCGTCCTCCGTGCTTGCTTTTTCTCAGAAAGAGCCGTGGTGTGCGTTTTCGCCGGAAAACGCGTTTTCGGCCGAAAACGTGTACGTTTGCACTTCCCCGCCACAGGAAGCTGCTAGCCGGGAATTCTCTGCCTGGTTCTACCCGCTGCCCGGAACGCTACGCAGGGCAAAAGCGATTCTCGTCCTCCGTGCTTGCTTTTTCTCAGAACGAGACGTGGTGTGCGTTTTCGCCGGAAAACGCGTTTTCGGCCGAAAACGTAGTACGTTTGCACTTCCCGGCCACAGGGAAGCTGCTAGCCGGGAATTCTATGCCTGGTTCTACCCGCTGCACGGAACGCTACGCAGGGCAAAAGCGGTTCTCGTCCTCCGTGCTTGCTTTTTCTCAGAAAGAGCCGTGGTGTGCGTTTTCGCCGGAAAACGCGTTTTCGGCCGAAAACGTGTACGTTTGCACTTCCCCGCCACAGGGAAGCTGCTAGACGGGAATTCTCTGCCTGGTTCTACCCGCTGCCCGGAACGCTACGCAGGGCAAAAGCGATTCTCGTCCTCCGTGCTTGCTTTTTCTCAGAAAGAGCCGTGGTGTGCGTTTTCGCCGCAAAACGCGTTTTCGGCCGAAAACGTGTACGTTTGCACTTCCCGGCCACAGGGAAGCTGCTAGCCCGCAATTCGCTGCCTGGTTCTACCCGCTGCCCGGAACGCTACGCAGGGCAAAAGCGATTCTCGTCCTCCGTGCTTGCTTTTTCTCAGAAAGAGCCGTGGTGTGCGTTTTCGCCGGAAAACGCGTTTTCGGTCGAAAACGTGTACGTTTGCACTTCCCGGCCACAGGGAAGCTGCTAGCCGGCAATTCGCTGCCTGGTTCTACCCGCTGCCCGGAACGCTACGCAGGGCAAAAGCGATTCTCGTCCTCCGTGCTTGCTTTTTCTCCGAAAGAGCCGTGGTGTGCGTTTTCGCCGGAAAACGCGTTTTCGGCCGAAAACGTGTACGTTTGCACTTCCCGGACACAGGGAAGCTGCTAGTCGGGAATTCTCTGCCTGGTTCTACCCGCTGCCCGGAACACTACGCAGGGCAAAAGCGATTCTCGTCCTCCGTGCTTGCTTTTTCTCAGAAAGAGCCGTGGTGTGCGTTTTCGCCGGAAAACGCGTTTTCGGCGAAAACGTGTACGTTTGCACTTCCCCGCCACAGGGAAGCTGCTAGCCGGGAATTCTCTGCCTGGTTCTACCCGCTGCCCGGAACGCTACGCAGGGCAAAAGCGATTCTCGTCCTCCGTGCTTGCTTTTTCTCAGAAAGAGCCGTGGTGTGCGTTTTCGCCGGAAAACGCGTTTTCGGCGAAAACGTGTACGTTTGCACTTCCCGGCCACAGGGAAGCTGCTAGTCGGGAATTCTCTGCCTGGTTCTACCCGCTGCCCGGAACGCTACGCAGGGCAAAAGCGATTCTCGTCCTCCGTGCTTGCTTTTTCTCAGAAAGAGCCGTGGTGTGCGTTTTCGCCGGAAAACGCGTTTTCGGCGAAAACGTGTACGTTTGCACTTCCCGGCCACAGGGAAGCTGCTAGTCGGGAATTCTCTGCCTGGTTCTACCCGCTGCCCGGAACACTACGCCGGGCAAAAGCGATTCTCGTCCTCCGTGCTTGCTTTTTCTCAGAACGAGACGTGGTGTGCGTTTTCGCGAGAAAACGCGTTTTCGGCCGAAAACGTGTACGTTTGCACTTCCCGGCCACAGGGAAGCTGCTAGCCGGGAATTCTCTGCCTGGTTCTACCCGCTGCCCGGAACGCTATGCAGGGCAAAAGCGATTCTCGTCCTCCGTGCTTGCTTTTTCTCAGAAAGAGCCGTGGTGTGCGTTTTCGCCGGAAAACGCGTTTTCGGCCGAAAACGTAGTACGTTTGCACTTCCCGGCCACAGGGAAGCTGCTAGCCGGGAATTCTCTGCCTGGTTCTACCCGCTGCCCGGAACGCTACGCAGGGCAAAAGCGATTCTCGTCCTCCGTGCTTGCTTTTTCTCAGAAAGAGCCGTGGTGTGCGTTTTCGCCGGAAAACGCGTTTTCGGCCGAAAACGTGTACGTTTGCACTTCCCCGCCACAGGGAAGCTGCTAGCCGGGAATTCTCTGCCTGGTTCTACCCGCTGCCCGGAACGCTACGCAGGGCAAAAGCGATTCTCGTCCTCCGTGCTTGCTTTTTCTCAGAAAGAGCCGTGGTGTGCGTTTTCGCCGGAAAACGCGTTTTCGGCCGAAAACGTGTACGTTTGCACTTCCCGGCCACGGGGAAGCTGCTAGCCGGGAATTCTCTGCCTGGTTCTACCCGCTGCACGGAACGCTACGCAGGTCAAAAGCGGTTCTCGTCCTCCGTGCTTGCTTTTTCTCAGAAAGAGCCGTGGTGTGCGTTTTCGCCGGAAAACGCGTGTTCGGCCGAAAACGTGTACGTTTGCACTTCCCCGCCACAGGGAAGCTGCTAGACGGGAATTCTCTGCCTGGTTCTACCCGCTGCCAGGAACACTACGCAGGGCAAAAGCGATTCTCGTCCTCCGTGCTTGCTTTTTCTCAGAAAGAGCCGTGGTGTGCGTTTTCGCCGGAAAACGCGTTTTCGGCCGAAAACGTGTACGTTTGCACTTCCCCGCCACAGGGAAGCTGCTAGCCGGGAATTCTCTGCCTGGTTCTACCCGCTGCCCGGAACGCTACGCAGGGCAAAAGCGATTCTCGTCCTCCGTGCTTGCTTTTTCTCAGAAAGAGCCGTGGTGTGCGTTTTCGCCGGAAAACGCGTTTTCGGCCGAAAACGTGTACGTTTGCACTTCCCGGCCACAGGGAAGCTGCTAGCCGGGAATTCTCTGCCTGGTTCTACCCGCTGCACGGAACGCTACGCAGGGCAAAAGCGGTTCTCGTCCTCCGTGCTTGCTTTTTCTCAGAAAGAGCCGTGGTGTGCGTTTTCGCCGGAAAACGCGTGTTCGGCCGAAAACGTGTACGTTTGCACTTCCCCGCCACAGGGAAGCTGCTAGACGGGAATTCTCTGCCTGGTTCTACCCGCTGCCAGGAACGCTACGCAGGGCAAAAGCGATTCTCGTCCTCCGTGCTTGCTTTTTCTCAGAAAGAGCCGTGGTGTGCTTTTTCGCCGGAAAACGCGTGTTCGGCCGAAAACGTGTACGTTTGCACTTCCCCGCCACAGGGAAGCTGCTAGACGGGAATTCTCTGCCTGGTTCTACCCGCTGCCCGGAACGCTACGCAGGGCAAAAGCGATTCTCGTCCTCCGTGCTTGCTTTTTCTCAGAAAGAGCCGTGGTGTGCGTTTTCGCCGGAAAACGCGTTTTCGGCCGAAAACGTGTACGTTTGCACTTCCCGGCCACAGGGAAGCTGCTAGCCGGGAATTCTCTGCCTGGTTCTACCCGCTGCCCGGAACGCTACGCAGGGCAAAAGCGATTCTCGTCCTCCGTGCTTGCTTTTTCTCAGAAAGAGCCGTGGTGTGCGTTTTCGCCGGAAAACGCGTTTTCGGCCGAAAACGTGTACGTTTGCACTTCCCCGCCACAGGAAGCTGCTAGCCGGGAATTCTCTGCCTGGTTCTACCCGCTGCCCGGAACACTACGCAGGGCAAAAGCGATTCTCGTCCTCCGTGCTTGCTTTTTCTCAGAACGAGACGTGGTGTGCGTTTTCGCCGGAAAACGCGTTTTCGGCCGAAAACGTAGTACGTTTGCACTTCCCGGCCACAGGGAAGCTGCTAGCCGGGAATTCTATGCCTGGTTCTACCCGCTGCACGGAACGCTACGCAGGGCAAAAGCGGTTCTCGTCCTCCGTGCTTGCTTTTTCTCAGAAAGAGCCGTGGTGTGCGTTTTCGCCGGAAAACGCGTTTTCGGCCGAAAACGTGTACGTTTGCACTTCCCCGCCACAGGGAAGCTGCTAGACGGGAATTCTCTGCCTGGTTCTACCCGCTGCCCGGAACGCTACGCAGGGCAAAAGCGATTCTCGTCCTCCGTGCTTGCTTTTTCTCAGAAAGAGCCGTGGTGTGCGTTTTCGCCGCAAAACGCGTTTTCGGCCGAAAACGTGTACGTTTGCACTTCCCGGCCACAGGGAAGCTGCTAGCCCGCAATTCGCTGCCTGGTTCTACCCGCTGCCCGGAACGCTACGCAGGGCAAAAGCGATTCTCGTCCTCCGTGCTTGCTTTTTCTCAGAAAGAGCCGTGGTGTGCGTTTTCGCCGGAAAACGCGTTTTCGGTCGAAAACGTGTACGTTTGCACTTCCCGGCCACAGGGAAGCTGCTAGCCGGGAATTCTCTGCCTGGTTCTACCCGCTGCACGGAACGCTACGCAGGGCAAAAGCGATTCTCGTCCTCCGTGCTTGCTTTTTCTCAGAAAGAGCCGTGGTGTGCGTTTTCGCCGGTAAACGCGTTTTCGGCCGAAAACGTGTACGTTTGCACTTCCCGGCCACTAGGAAGCTGCTAGAAGGGAATTCTCTGCCTGGTTCTACCCGCTGCCCGGAACGCTACGCAGGGTAAAAGCGATTCTCGTCCTCCGTGCTTGCTTTTTCTCAGAAAGAGCCGTGGTGTGCGTTTTCGCCGGAAAAAGCGTTTTTGGCGAAAACGTGTACGTTTGCACTTCCCAGCCACAGGAAAGCTGCTAGCCGGGAATTCTCTGCCTGGTTCTACCCGCTGCCCGGAACACTACGCAGGGCAAAAGCGATTCTCGTCCTCCGTGCTTGCTTTTTCTCAGAAAGAGCCGTGGTGTGCGTTTTCGCCGGAAAACGCGTTTTCGGCCGAAAACGTGTACAATTGCACTTCCCGGCCACAGGGAAGCTGCTAGCCGGCAATTCGCTGCCTATTTCTACCCGCTGCTCAGAACGCTACGCAGGGCAAAAGCGGTTCTCGTCCTCCGTGCTTGCTTTTTCTCCGAAAGAGCCGTGGTGTGCGTTTTCGCCGGAAAACGCGTTTTCGGCCGAAAACGTGTACGTTTGCACTTCCCGGACACAGGGAAGCTGCTAGTCGGGAATTCTCTGCCTGGTTCTACCCGCTGCCCGGAACACTACGCAGGGCAAAAGCGATTCTCGTCCTCCGTGCTTGCTTTTTCTCAGAAAGAGCCGTGGTGTGCGTTTTCGCCGGAAAACGCGTTTTCGGCGAAAACGTGTACGTTTGCACTTCCCGGCCACAGGGAAGCTGCTAGTCGGGAATTCTCTGCCTGGTTCTACCCGCTGCCCGGAACACTACGCAGGGCAAAAGCGATTCTCGTCCTCCGTGCTTGCTTTTTCTCAGAAAGAGCCGTGGTGTGCTTTTTCGCCGGAAAACGCGTTTTCGGCCGAAAACGTGTACGTTTGCACTTCCCCGCCACAGGGAAGCTGCTAGCCGGGAATTCTCTGCCTGGTTCTACCCGCTGCCCGGAACGCTACGCAGGGCAAAAGCGATTCTCGTCCTCCGTGCTTGCTTTTTCTCAGAAAGAGCCGTGGTGTGCGTTTTCGCCGGAAAACGCGTTTTCGGCCGAAAACGTGTACGTTTGCACTTCCCGGCCACAGGGAAGCTGCTAGCCGGGAATTCTCTGCCTGGTTCTACCCGCTGCCCGGAACGCTACGCAGGGCAAAAGCGATTCTCGTCCTCCGTGCTTGCTTTTTCTCAGAAAGAGCCGTGGTGTGCGTTTTCGCCGGAAAACGCGTTTTCGGCCGAAAACGTGTACGTTTGCACTTCCCCGCCACAGGGAAGCTGCTAGCCGGGAATTCTCTGCCTGGTTCTACCCGCTGCCCGGAACGCTACGCAGGGCAAAAGCGATTCTCGTCCTCCGTGCTTGCTTTTTCTCAGAAAGAGCCGTGGTGTGCGTTTTCACCGGAAAACGCGTTTTCGGCCGAAAACGTGTACGTTTGCACTTCCCGGCCACAGGGAAGCTGCTAGCCGGGAATTCTCTGCCTGGTTCTACCCGCTGCCCGGAACGCTACGCAGGGCAAAAGCGATTCTCGTCCTCCGTGCTTGCTTTTTCTCAGAAAGAGCCATGGTGTGCTTTTTCGCCAGAAAACGCTTTTTCGGCCGAAAACGTGTACGTTTGCACTTCCCCGCCACAGGGAAGCTGCTAGCCGGGAATTCTCTGCCTGGTTCTACCCGCTGCTCAGAACGCTACGCAGGGCAAAAGCGATTCTCGTCCTCCGTGCTTGCTTTTTCTCAGAAAGAGCCGTGGTGTGCGTTTTCGCCGGAAAACGCGTTTTCGGCCGAAAACGTGTACGTTTGCACTTCCCGGCCACAGGGAAGCTGCTAGCCGGGAATTCTCTGCCTGGTTCTACCCGCTGCCCGGAACGCTACGCAGGGCAAAAGCGATTCTCGTCCTCCGTGCTTGCTTTTTCTCAGAAAGAGCCGTGGTGTGCGTTTTCGCCGGAAAACGCGTTTTCGGACGAAAACGTGTACGTTTGCACTTCCCGGCCACAGGGAAGCTGCTAGCCGGGAATTCTCTGCCTGGTTCTACCCGCTGCCCGGAACGCTACGCAGGGCAAAAGCGATTCTCGTCCTCCGTGCTTGCTTTTTCTCAGAAAGAGCCGTGGTGTGAGTTTTCGCGAGAAAACGCGTTTTCGGCCGAAAACGTGTACGTTTGCACTTCCCCGCCACAGGGAAGCTGCTAGCCGGGAATTCTCTGCCTGGTTCTACCCGCTGCCCGGAACGCTATGCAGGGCAAAAGCGATTCTCGTCCTCCGTGCTTGCTTTTTCTCAGAAAGAGCCGTGGTGTGCGTTTTCGCCGCAAAACGCGTTTTCGGCCGAAAACGTAGTACGTTTGCACTTCCCGGCCACAGGGAAGCTGCTAGCCGGGAATTCTCTGCCTGGTTCTACCCGCTGCCCGGAACGCTACGCAGGGCAAAAGCGATTCTCGTCCTCCGTGCTTGCTTTTTCTCAGAAAGAGCCGTGGTGTGCGTTTTCGCCGGAAAACGCGTTTTCGGCCGAAAACGTGTACGTTTGCACTTCCCCGCCACAGGGAAGCTGCTAGCCGGGAATTCTCTGCCTGGTTCTACCCGCTGCCCGGAACGCTACGCAGGGCAAAAGCGATTCTCGTCCTCCGTGCTTGCTTTTTCTCAGAAAGTGCCGTGGTGTGCGTTTTCGCCGGAAAACGCGTTTTCGGCCGAAAACGTGTACGTTTGCACTTCCCGGCCACAGGGAAGCTGCTAGCCGGGAATTCTCTGCCTGGTTCTACTCGCTGCCCAGAACACTACGCAGGGCAAAAGCGATTCTCGTCCTCCGTGCTTGCTTTTTCTCAGAAAGAGCCGTGGTGTGCGTTTTCGCCGGAAAACGCGTTTTCGGCGAAAACGTGTACGTTTGCACTTCCCGGCCACAGGGAAGCTGCTAGTCGGGAATTCTCTGCCTGGTTCTACCCGCTGCCCGGAACACTACGCAGGGCAAAAGCGATTCTCGTCCTCCGTGCTTGCTTTTTCTCAGAAAGAGCCGTGGTGTGCGTTTTCGCCGGAAAACGCGTTTTCGGCCGAAAACGTGTACGTTTGCACTTCCCGGCCACAGGGAAGCTGCTAGTCGGGAATTCTCTGCCTGGTTCTACCCGCTGCCCGGAACACTACGCAGGGCAAAAGCGATTCTCGTCCTCCGTGCTTGCTTTTTCTCAGAAAGAGCCGTGGTGTGCTTTTTCGCCGGAAAACGCGTTTTCGGCCGAAAACGTGTACGTTTGCACTTCCCCGCCACAGGGAAGCTGCTAGCCGGGAATTCTCTGCCTGGTTCTACCCGCTGCCCGGAACGCTACGCAGGGCAAAAGCGATTCTCGTCCTCCGTGCTTGCTTTTTCTCAGAAAGAGCCGTGGTGTGCGTTTTCGCCGGAAAACGCGTTTTCGGCCGAAAACGTGTACGTTTGCACTTCCCGGCCACAGGGAAGCTGCTAGCCGGGAATTCTCTGCCTGGTTCTACCCGCTGCCCGGAACGCTACGCAGGGCAAAAGCGATTCTCGTCCTCCGTGCTTGCTTTTTCTCAGAAAGAGCCGTGGTGTGCGTTTTCGCCGGAAAACGCGTTTTCGGCCGAAAACGTGTACGTTTGCACTTCCCCGCCACAGGGAAGCTGCTAGCCGGGAATTCTCTGCCTGGTTCTACCCGCTGCCCGGAACGCTACGCAGGGCAAAAGCGATTCTCGTCCTCCGTGCTTGCTTTTTCTCAGAAAGAGCCGTGGTGTGCGTTTTCACCGGAAAACGCGTTTTCGGCCGAAAACGTGTACGTTTGCACTTCCCGGCCACAGGGAAGCTGCTAGCCGGGAATTCTCTGCCTGGTTCTACCCGCTGCCCGGAACGCTACGCAGGGCAAAAGCGATTCTCGTCCTCCGTGCTTGCTTTTTCTCAGAAAGAGCCATGGTGTGCTTTTTCGCCAGAAAACGCGTTTTCGGCCGAAAACGTGTACGTTTGCACTTCCCGGCCACAGGGAAGCTGCTAGCCGGGAATTCTCTGCCTGGTTCTACCCGCTGCCCGGAACGCTACGCAGGGCAAAAGCGATTCTCGTCCTCCGTGCTTGCTTTTTCTCAGAAAGAGCCGTGGTGTGCGTTTTCGCCGGAAAACGCGTTTTCGGCCGAAAACGTGTACAATTGCACTTCCCGGCCACAGGGAAGCTGCTAGCCGGCAATTCGCTGCCTATTTCTACCCGCTGCTCAGAACGCTACGCAGGGCAAAAGCGGTTCTCGTCCTCCGTGCTTGCTTTTTCTCCGAAAGAGCCGTGGTGTGCGTTTTCGCCGGAAAACGCGTTTTCGGCCGAAAACGTGTACGTTTGCACTTCCCGGACACAGGGAAGCTGCTAGTCGGGAATTCTCTGCCTGGTTCTACCCGCTGCCCGGAACACTACGCAGGGCAAAAGCGATTCTCGTCCTCCGTGCTTGCTTTTTCTCAGAAAGAGCCGTGGTGTGCGTTTTCGCCGGAAAACGCGTTTTCGGCGAAAACGTGTACGTTTGCACTTCCCGGCCACAGGGAAGCTGCTAGTCGGGAATTCTCTGCCTGGTTCTACCCGCTGCCCGGAACACTACGCAGGGCAAAAGCGATTCTCGTCCTCCGTGCTTGCTTTTTCTCAGAACGAGACGTGGTGTGCGTTTTCGCGAGAAAACGCGTTTTCGGCCGAAAATGTGTACGTTTGCACTTCCCGGCCACAGGGAAGCTGCTAGCCGGGAATTCTCTGCCTGGTTCTACCCGCTGCCCGGAACGCTATGCAGGGCAAAAGCGATTCTCGTCCTCCGTGCTTGCTTTTTCTCAGAAAGAGCCGTGGTGTGCGTTTTCGCCGGAAAACGCGTTTTCGGCCGAAAACGTAGTACGTTTGCACTTCCCGGCCACAGGGAAGCTGCTAGCCGGGAATTCTCTGCCTGGTTCTACCCGCTGCCCGGAACGCTACGCAGGGCAAAAGCGATTCTCGTCCTCCGTGCTTGCTTTTTCTCAGAAAGAGCCGTGGTGTGCGTTTTCGCCGGAAAACGCGTTTTCGGCCGAAAACGTGTACGTTTGCACTTCCCCGCCACAGGGAAGCTGCTAGCCGGGAATTCTCTGCCTGGTTCTACCCGCTGCCCGGAACGCTACGCAGGGCAAAAGCGATTCTCGTCCTCCGTGCTTGCTTTTTCTCAGAAAGAGCCGTGGTGTGCGTTTTCGCCGGAAAACGCGTTTTCGGCCGAAAACGTGTACGTTTAAACTTCCCGGCCACAGGGAAGCTGCTAGTCGGGAATTCTCTGCCTGGTTCTACCCGCTGCCCGGAACGCTACGCAGGGCAAAAGCGATTCTCGTCCTCCGTGCTTGCTTTTTCTCAGAAAGAGCCGTGGTGTGCGTTTTCGCCGGAAAACGCGTTTTCGGCGAAAACGTGTACGTTTGCACTTCCCGGCCACAGGGAAGCTGCTAGTCGGGAATTCTCTGCCTGGTTCTACCCGCTGCCCGGAACACTACGCAGGGCAAAAGCGGTTCTCGTCCTCCGTGCTTGCTTTTTCTCAGAAAGAGCCGTGGTGTGCGTTTTCGCCGGAAAACGCGTGTTCGGCCGAAAACGTGTACGTTTGCACTTCCCCGCCACAGGGAAGCTGCTAGACGGGAATTCTCTGCCTGGTTCTACCCGCTGCCAGGAACGCTACGCAGGGCAAAAGCGATTCTCGTCCTCCGTGCTTGCTTTTTCTCAGAAAGAGCCGTGGTGTGCGTTTTCGCCGGAAAACGCGTTTTCGGCCGAAAACGTAGTACGTTTGCACTTCCCGGCCACAGGGAAGCTGCTAGCCGGGAATTCTCTGCCTGGTTCTACCCGCTGCCCGGAACGCTACGCAGGGCAAAAGCGATTCTCGTCCTCCGTGCTTGCTTTTTCTCAGAAAGAGCCGTGGTGTGCGTTTTCGCCGGAAAACGCGTTTTCGGCCGAAAACGTGTACGTTTGCACTTCCCCGCCACAGGGAAGCTGCTAGCCGGGAATTCTCTGCCTGGTTCTACCCGCTGCCCGGAACGCTACGCAGGGCAAAAGCGATTCTCGTCCTCCGTGCTTGCTTTTTCTCAGAAAGAGCCGTGGTGTGCGTTTTCGCCGGAAAACGCGTTTTCGGCCGAAAACGTGTACGTTTGCACTTCCCGGCCACAGGGAAGCTGCTAGCCGGGAATTCTCTGCCTGGTTCTACCCGCTGCACGGAACGCTACGCAGGGCAAAAGCGGTTCTCGTCCTCCGTGCTTGCTTTTTCTCAGAAAGAGCCGTGGTGTGCGTTTTCGCCGGAAAACGCGTGTTCGGCCGAAAACGTGTACGTTTGCACTTCCCCGCCACAGGGAAGCTGCTAGACGGGAATTCTCTGCCTGGTTCTACCCGCTGCCAGGAACGCTACGCAGGGCAAAAGCGATTCTCGTCCTCCGTGCTTGCTTTTTCTCAGAAAGAGCCGTGGTGTGCTTTTTCGCCGGAAAACGCGTGTTCGGCCGAAAACGTGTACGTTTGCACTTCCCCGCCACAGGGAAGCTGCTAGACGGGAATTCTCTGCCTGGTTCTACCCGCTGCCCGGAACGCTACGCAGGGCAAAAGCGATTCTCGTCCTCCGTGCTTGCTTTTTCTCAGAAAGAGCCGTGGTGTGCGTTTTCGCCGGAAAACGCGTTTTCGGCCGAAAACGTGTACGTTTGCACTTCCCGGCCACAGGGAAGCTGCTAGCCGGGAATTCTCTGCCTGGTTCTACCCGCTGCCCGGAACGCTACGCAGGGCAAAAGCGATTCTCGTCCTCCGTGCTTGCTTTTTCTCAGAAAGAGCCGTGGTGTGCGTTTTCGCCGGAAAACGCGTTTTCGGCCGAAAACGTGTACGTTTGCACTTCCCCGCCACAGGAAGCTGCTAGCCGGGAATTCTCTGCCTGGTTCTACCCGCTGCCCGGAACACTACGCAGGGCAAAAGCGATTCTCGTCCTCCGTGCTTGCTTTTTCTCAGAACGAGACGTGGTGTGCGTTTTCGCCGGAAAACGCGTTTTCGGCCGAAAACGTAGTACGTTTGCACTTCCCGGCCACAGGGAAGCTGCTAGCCGGGAATTCTCTGCCTGGTTCTACCCGCTGCACGGAACGCTACGCAGGGCAAAAGCGGTTCTCGTCCTCCGTGCTTGCTTTTTCTCAGAAAGAGCCGTGGTGTGCGTTTTCGCCGGAAAACGCGTTTTCGGCCGAAAACGTGTACGTTTGCACTTCCCCGCCACAGGGAAGCTGCTAGACGGGAATTCTCTGCCTGGTTCTACCCGCTGCCCGGAACGCTACGCAGGGCAAAAGCGATTCTCGTCCTCCGTGCTTGCTTTTTCTCAGAAAGAGCCGTGGTGTGCGTTTTCGCCGCAAAACGCGTTTTCGGCCGAAAACGTGTACGTTTGCACTTCCCCACCACAGGGAAGCTGCTAGCCGGCAATTCGCTGCCTGGTTCTACCCGCTGCCCGGAACGCTACGCAGGGCAAAAGCGATTCTCGTCCTCCGTGCTTGCTTTTTCTCAGAAAGAGCCGTGGTGTGCGTTTTCGCCGGAAAACGCGTTTTCGGCCGAAAACGTGTACGTTTGCACTTCCCGGCCACAGGGAAGCTGCTAGCCGGGAATTCTCTGCCTGGTTCTACCCGCTGCCCGGAACGCTACGCAGGGCAAAAGCGATTCTCGTCCTCCGTGCTTGCTTTTTCTCAGAAAGAGCCGTGGTGTGCGTTTTCGCCGGTAAACGCGTTTTCGGCCGAAAACGTGTACGTTTGCACTTCCCGGCCACTAGGAAGCTGCTAGAAGGGAATTCTCTGCCTGGTTCTACCCGCTGCCCGGAACGCTACGCAGGGCAAAAGCGATTCTCGTCCTCCGTGCTTGCTTTTTCTCAGAAAGAGCCGTGGTGTGCGTTTTCGCCGGAAAAAGCGTTTTTGGCGAAAACGTGTACATTTGCACTTCCCGGCCACAGGGAAGCTGCTAGCCGGGAATTCTCTGCCTGGTTCTACCCGCTGCCCGGAACACTACGCAGGGCAAAAGCGATTCTCGTCCTCCGTGCTTGCTTTTTCTCAGAAAGAGTCGTGGTGTGCGTTTTCGCCGGAAAACGCGTTTTCGGCCGAAAACGTGTACAATTGCACTTCCCGGCCACAGGGAAGCTGCTAGCCGGCAATTCGCTGCCTATTTCTACCCGCTGCTCAGAACGCTACGCAGGGCAAAAGCGGTTCTCGTCCTCCGTGCTTGCTTTTTCTCCGAAAGAGCCGTGGTGTGCGTTTTCGCCGGAAAACGCGTTTTCGGCCGAAAACGTGTACGTTTGCACTTCCCGGACACAGGGAAGCTGCTAGTCGGGAATTCTCTGCCTGGTTCTACCCGCTGCCCGGAACACTACGCAGGGCAAAAGCGATTCTCGTCCTCCGTGCTTGCTTTTTCTCAGAAAGAGCCGTGGTGTGCGTTTTCGCCGGAAAACGCGTTTTCGGCGAAAACGTGTACGTTTGCACTTCCCGGCCACAGGGAAGCTGCTAGTCGGGAATTCTCTGCCTGGTTCTACCCGCTGCCCGGAACACTACGCAGGGCAAAAGCGATTCTCGTCCTCCGTGCTTGCTTTTTCTCAGAAAGAGCCGTGGTGTGCTTTTTCGCCGGAAAACGCGTTTTCGGCCGAAAACGTGTACGTTTGCACTTCCCCGCCACAGGGAAGCTGCTAGCCGGGAATTCTCTGCCTGGTTCTACCCGCTGCCCGGAACGCTACGCAGGGCAAAAGCGATTCTCGTCCTCCGTGCTTGCTTTTTCTCAGAAAGAGCCGTGGTGTGCGTTTTCGCCGGAAAACGCGTTTTCGGCCGAAAACGTGTACGTTTGCACTTCCCGGCCACAGGGAAGCTGCTAGCCGGGAATTCTCTGCCTGGTTCTACCCGCTGCCCGGAACACTACGCAGGGCAAAAGCGATTCTCGTCCTCCGTGCTTGCTTTTTCTCAGAAAGAGCCGTGGTGTGCTTTTTCGCCGGAAAACGCGTTTTCGGCCGAAAACGTGTACGTTTGCACTTCCCCGCCACAGGGAAGCTGCTAGCCGGGAATTCTCTGCCTGGTTCTACCCGCTGCCCGGAACGCTACGCAGGGCAAAAGCGATTCTCGTCCTCCGTGCTTGCTTTTTCTCAGAAAGAGCCGTGGTGTGCGTTTTCGCCGGAAAACGCGTTTTCGGCCGAAAACGTGTACGTTTGCACTTCCCGGCCACAGGGAAGCTGCTAGCCGGGAATTCTCTGCCTGGTTCTACCCGCTGCCCGGAACGCTACGCAGGGCAAAAGCGATTCTCGTCCTCCGTGCTTGCTTTTTCTCAGAAAGAGCCGTGGTGTGCGTTTTCGCCGGAAAACGCGTTTTCGGCCGAAAACGTGTACGTTTGCACTTCCCCGCCACAGGGAAGCTGCTAGCCGGGAATTCTCTGCCTGGTTCTACCCGCTGCCCGGAACGCTACGCAGGGCAAAAGCGATTCTCGTCCTCCGTGCTTGCTTTTTCTCAGAAAGAGCCGTGGTGTGCGTTTTCGCCGGAAAACGCGTTTTCGGCCGAAAACGTGTACGTTTGCACTTCCCCGCCACAGGGAAGCTGCTAGCCGGGAATTCTCTGCCTGGTTCTACCCGCTGCCCGGAACGCTACGCAGGGCAAAAGCGATTCTCGTCCTCCGTGCTTGCTTTTTCTCAGAAAGAGCCGTGGTGTGCGTTTTCGCCGGAAAACGCGTTTTCGGCCGAAAACGTGTACGTTTGCACTTCCCCGCCACAGGGAAGCTGCTAGCCGGGAATTCTCTGCCTGGTTCTACTCGCTGCCCAGAACACTACGCAGGGCAAAAGCGATTCTCGTCCTCCGTTCTTGCTTTTTCTCAGAAAGAGCCGTGGTGTGCGTTTTCGCCAGAAAACGCGTTTTCGGCCGAAAACGTGTACGTTTGCACTTCCCGGCCACAGGGAAGCTGCTAGCCGGGAATTCTCTGCCTGGTTCTACCCGCTGCCCGGAACGCTACGCAGGGCAAAAGCGATTCTCGTCCTCCGTGCTTGCTTTTTCTCAGAACGAGCCGTGGTGTGCGTTTTCTCGAGAAAACGCGTTTTCGGCCGAAAACGTGTACGTTTGCACTTCCCCGCCACACGGAAGCTGCTAGCCGGGAATTCTCTGCCTGGTTCTACCCGCTGCCCGGAACGCAACGCAGGGCAAAAGCGATTCTCGTCCTCCGTGCTTGCTTTTTCTCAGAAAGAGCCGTGGTGTGCGTTTTCGCCGGAAAACGCGTTTTCGGCCGAAAACGTGTACGTTTGCACTTCCCGGCCACAGGGAAGCTGCTAGCCGGGAATTCTCTGCCTGGTTCTACCCGCTGCCCGGAACGCTACGCAGGGCAAAAGCGATTCTCGTCCTCCGTGCTTGCTTTTTCTCAGAAAGAGCCGTGGTGTGCGTTTTCGCCGGTAAACGCGTTTTCAGCCGAAAACGTGTACGTTTGCACTTCCCCGCCACAGGGAAGCTGCTAGCCGGGAATTCTCTGCCTGGTTCTACCCGCTGCCCGGAACGCTACGCAGGGCAAAAGCGGTTCTCGTCCTCCGTGCTTGCTTTTTCTCAGAAAGAGCCGTGGTGTGCGTTTTCGCCGGAAAACGCGTTTTCGGCCGAAAACGTGTACGTTTGCACTTCCCCGCCACAGGGAAGCTGCTAGACGGGAATTCTCTGCCTGGTTCTACCCGCTGCCAGGAACGCTACGCAGGGCAAAAGCGATTCTCGTCCTCCGTGCTTGCTTTTTCTCAGAAAGAGCCATGGTGTGCTTTTTCGCCGGAAAACGCGTTTTCGGCCGAAAACGTGTACGTTTGCACTTCCCCGCCACAGGGAAGCTGCTAGCCGGGAATTCTCTGCCTGGTTCTACCCGCTGCCCGGAACGCTACGCAGGGCAAAAGCGATACTCGTCCTCCGTGCTTGCTTTTTCTCAGAAAGAGCCGTGGTGTGCGTTTTCGCCTCAAAAAGCGTTTTCGGCGAAAACGTGTACGTTTGCACTTCCCGGCCACAGGGAAGCTGCTAGCCGGGAATTCTCTGCCTGGTTCTACCCGCTGCCCGGAACACTACGCAGGGCAAAAGCGATTCTCGTCCTCCGTGCTTGCTTTTTCTCAGAAAGAGCCGTGGTGTGCGTTTTCGCCGGAAAACGCGTTTTCGGCCGAAAACGTGTACAATTGCACTTACCGGCCACAGGGAAGCTGCTAGCCGGGAATTCTCTGCCTGGTTCTACCCGCTGCCCGGAACGCTACGCAGGGCAAAAGCGATTTTCGTCCTCCGTGCTTGCTTTTTCTCAGAAAGAGCCATGGTGTGCTTTTTCGCCGGAAAACGCTTTTTCGGCCGAAAACGTGTACGTTTGCACTTCCCCGCCACAGGGAAGCTGCTAGCCGGGAATTCTCTGCCTGGTTCTACCCGCTGCTCAGAACGCTACGCAGGGCAAAAGCGATTCTCGTCCTCCGTACTTGCTTTTTCTCAGAAAGAGCCGTGGTGTGCGTTTTAGCCGGAAAACGCGTTTTCGGCCGAAAACGTGTACGTTTGCACTTCCCGGCCACAGGGAAGCTGCTAGCCGGGAATTCTCTGCCTGGTTCTACCCGCTGCCCGGAACGCTACGCAGGGCAAAAGCGATTCTCGTCCTCCGTGCTTGCTTTTTCTCAGAAAGAGCCGTGGTGTGCGTTTTCGCCGGAAAACGCGTTTTCGGCCGAAAACGTGTACGTTTGCAATTCCCGGCCACAGGGAAGCTGCTAGCCGGGAATTCTCTGCCTGGTTCTACCCGCTGCCCGGAACGCTACGCAGGGCAAAAGCGATTCTCGTCCTCCGTGCTTGCTTTTTCTCAGAAAGAGCCGTGGTGTGCGTTTTCGCCGGAAAACGCGTTTTCGGCCGAAAACGTGTACGTTTGCACTTCCCCGCCACAGGGAAGCTGCTAGACGGGAATTCTCTGCCTGGTTCTACCCGCTGCCCGGAACGCTACGCAGGGCAAAAGCGATTCTCGTCCTCCGTGCTAGCTTTTTCTCAGAAAGAGCCGTGGTGTGCGTTTTCGCCGGAAAACGCGTTTTCGGCGAAAACGTGTACGTTTGCACTTCCCGTCCACAGGGAAGCTGCTAGCCGGGAATTCTCTGCCTGGTTCTACCCGCTGCCCGGAACACTACGCAGGGCAAAAGCGATTTTCGTCCTCCGTGCTTGCTTTTTCTCAGAAAGAGCCGTGGTGTGCGTTTTCGCCAGAAAACGCGTTTTCGGCCGAAAACGTGTACGTTTGCACTTCCCCGCCACAGGGAAGCTGCTAGCCGGGAATTCTCTGCCTGGTTCTACCCGCTGCCCGGAACGCTACGCAGGGCAAAAGCGATTCTCGTCCTCCGTGCTTGCTTTTTCTCAGAAAGAGCCGTGGTGTGCGTTTTCGCCAGAAAACGCGTTTTCGGCCGAAAACGTGTACGTTTGCACTTCCCGGCCACAGGGAAGCTGCTAGCCGGGAATTCTCTGCCTGGTTCTACCCGCTGCCCGGAACGCTACGCAGGGCAAAAGCGATTCTCGTCCTCCGTGCTTGCTTTTTCTCAGAAAGAGCCGTGGTGTGCGTTTTCGCCGGTAAACGCGTTTTCGGCCGAAAACGTGTACGTTTGCACTTCCCGGCCACAGGGAAGCTGCTAGCCGGGAATTCTCTGCCTGGTTCTACCCGCTGCCCGGAACACTACGCAGGGCAAAAGCGATTCTCGTCCTCCGTGCTTGCTTTTTCTCAGAACGAGCCGTGGTGTGCGTTTTCTCGAGAAAACGCGTTTTCGGCCGAAAACGTGTACGTTTGCACTTCCCGGCCACAGGGAAGCTGCTAGCCGGGAATTCTCTGCCTGGTTCTACCCGCTGCCCGGAACGCTACGCAGGGCAAAAGCGATTCTCGTCCTCCGTGCTTGCTTTTTCTCAGAAAGAGCCGTGGTGTGCGTTTTCGCCGCAAAACGCGTTTTCGGCCGAAAACGTGTACGTTTGCACTTCCCGGCCACAGGGAAGCTGCTAGCCCGCAATTCGCTGCCTGGTTCTACCCGCTGCCCGGAACGCTACGCAGGGCAAAAGCGATTCTCGTCCTCCGTGCTTGCTTTTTCTCAGAAAGAGCCGTGGTGTGCGTTTTCGCCGGAAAACGCGTTTTCGGTCGAAAACGTGTACGTTTGCACTTCCCGGCCACAGGGAAGCTGCTAGCCGGGAATTCTCTGCCTGGTTCTACCCGCTGCACGGAACGCTACGCAGGGCAAAAGCGATTCTCGTCCTCCGTGCTTGCTTTTTCTCAGAAAGAGCCGTGGTGTGCGTTTTCGCCGGTAAACGCGTTTTCGGCCGAAAACGTGTACGTTTGCACTTCCCGGCCACTAGGAAGCTGCTAGAAGGGAATTCTCTGCCTGGTTCTACCCGCTGCCCGGAACGCTACGCAGGGTAAAAGCGATTCTCGTCCTCCGTGCTTGCTTTTTCTCAGAAAGAGCCGTGGTGTGCGTTTTCGCCGGAAAAAGCGTTTTTGGCGAAAACGTGTACGTTTGCACTTCCCAGCCACAGGAAAGCTGCTAGCCGGGAATTCTCTGCCTGGTTCTACCCGCTGCCCGGAACACTACGCAGGGCAAAAGCGATTCTCGTCCTCCGTGCTTGCTTTTTCTCAGAAAGAGCCGTGGTGTGCGTTTTCGCCGGAAAACGCGTTTTCGGCCGAAAACGTGTACAATTGCACTTCCCGGCCACAGGGAAGCTGCTAGCCGGCAATTCGCTGCCTATTTCTACCCGCTGCTCAGAACGCTACGCAGGGCAAAAGCGGTTCTCGTCCTCCGTGCTTGCTTTTTCTCCGAAAGAGCCGTGGTGTGCGTTTTCGCCGGAAAACGCGTTTTCGGCCGAAAACGTGTACGTTTGCACTTCCCGGACACAGGGAAGCTGCTAGTCGGGAATTCTCTGCCTGGTTCTACCCGCTGCCCGGAACACTACGCAGGGCAAAAGCGATTCTCGTCCTCCGTGCTTGCTTTTTCTCAGAAAGAGCCGTGGTGTGCGTTTTCGCCGGAAAACGCGTTTTCGGCGAAAACGTGTACGTTTGCACTTCCCGGCCACAGGGAAGCTGCTAGTCGGGAATTCTCTGCCTGGTTCTACCCGCTGCCCGGAACACTACGCAGGGCAAAAGCGATTCTCGTCCTCCGTGCTTGCTTTTTCTCAGAAAGAGCCGTGGTGTGCTTTTTCGCCGGAAAACGCGTTTTCGGCCGAAAACGTGTACGTTTGCACTTCCCCGCCACAGGGAAGCTGCTAGCCGGGAATTCTCTGCCTGGTTCTACCCGCTGCCCGGAACGCTACGCAGGGCAAAAGCGATTCTCGTCCTCCGTGCTTGCTTTTTCTCAGAAAGAGCCGTGGTGTGCGTTTTCGCCGGAAAACGCGTTTTCGGCCGAAAACGTGTACGTTTGCACTTCCCGGCCACAGGGAAGCTGCTAGCCGGGAATTCTCTGCCTGGTTCTACCCGCTGCCCGGAACGCTACGCAGGGCAAAAGCGATTCTCGTCCTCCGTGCTTGCTTTTTCTCAGAAAGAGCCGTGGTGTGCGTTTTCGCCGGAAAACGCGTTTTCGGCCGAAAACGTGTACGTTTGCACTTCCCCGCCACAGGGAAGCTGCTAGCCGGGAATTCTCTGCCTGGTTCTACCCGCTGCCCGGAACGCTACGCAGGGCAAAAGCGATTCTCGTCCTCCGTGCTTGCTTTTTCTCAGAAAGAGCCGTGGTGTGCGTTTTCACCGGAAAACGCGTTTTCGGCCGAAAACGTGTACGTTTGCACTTCCCGGCCACAGGGAAGCTGCTAGCCGGGAATTCTCTGCCTGGTTCTACCCGCTGCCCGGAACGCTACGCAGGGCAAAAGCGATTCTCGTCCTCCGTGCTTGCTTTTTCTCAGAAAGAGCCGTGGTGTGCGTTTTCGCCGGAAAACGCGTTTTCGGACGAAAACGTGTACGTTTGCACTTCCCGGCCACAGGGAAGCTGCTAGCCGGGAATTCTCTGCCTGGTTCTACCCGCTGCCCGGAACGCTACGCAGGGCAAAAGCGATTCTCGTCCTCCGTGCTTGCTTTTTCTCAGAAAGAGCCGTGGTGTGAGTTTTCGCGAGAAAACGCGTTTTCGGCCGAAAACGTGTACGTTTGCACTTCCCCGCCACAGGGAAGCTGCTAGCCGGGAATTCTCTGCCTGGTTCTACCCGCTGCCCGGAACGCTATGCAGGGCAAAAGCGATTCTCGTCCTCCGTGCTTGCTTTTTCTCAGAAAGAGCCGTGGTGTGCGTTTTCGCCGCAAAACGCGTTTTCGGCCGAAAACGTAGTACGTTTGCACTTCCCGGCCACAGGGAAGCTGCTAGCCGGGAATTCTCTGCCTGGTTCTACCCGCTGCCCGGAACGCTACGCAGGGCAAAAGCGATTCTCGTCCTCCGTGCTTGCTTTTTCTCAGAAAGAGCCGTGGTGTGCGTTTTCGCCGGAAAACGCGTTTTCGGCCGAAAACGTGTACGTTTGCACTTCCCCGCCACAGGGAAGCTGCTAGCCGGGAATTCTCTGCCTGGTTCTACCCGCTGCCCGGAACGCTACGCAGGGCAAAAGCGATTCTCGTCCTCCGTGCTTGCTTTTTCTCAGAAAGTGCCGTGGTGTGCGTTTTCGCCGGAAAACGCGTTTTCGGCCGAAAACGTGTACGTTTGCACTTCCCGGCCACAGGGAAGCTGCTAGCCGGGAATTCTCTGCCTGGTTCTACTCGCTGCCCAGAACACTACGCAGGGCAAAAGCGATTCTCGTCCTCCGTGCTTGCTTTTTCTCAGAAAGAGCCGTGGTGTGCGTTTTCGCCGGAAAACGCGTTTTCGGCGAAAACGTGTACGTTTGCACTTCCCGGCCACAGGGAAGCTGCTAGTCGGGAATTCTCTGCCTGGTTCTACCCGCTGCCCGGAACACTACGCAGGGCAAAAGCGATTCTCGTCCTCCGTGCTTGCTTTTTCTCAGAAAGAGCCGTGGTGTGCGTTTTCGCCGGAAAACGCGTTTTCGGCCGAAAACGTGTACGTTTGCACTTCCCGGCCACAGGGAAGCTGCTAGTCGGGAATTCTCTGCCTGGTTCTACCCGCTGCCCGGAACACTACGCAGGGCAAAAGCGATTCTCGTCCTCCGTGCTTGCTTTTTCTCAGAAAGAGCCGTGGTGTGCTTTTTCGCCGGAAAACGCGTTTTCGGCCGAAAACGTGTACGTTTGCACTTCCCCGCCACAGGGAAGCTGCTAGCCGGGAATTCTCTGCCTGGTTCTACCCGCTGCCCGGAACGCTACGCAGGGCAAAAGCGATTCTCGTCCTCCGTGCTTGCTTTTTCTCAGAAAGAGCCGTGGTGTGCGTTTTCGCCGGAAAACGCGTTTTCGGCCGAAAACGTGTACGTTTGCACTTCCCGGCCACAGGGAAGCTGCTAGCCGGGAATTCTCTGCCTGGTTCTACCCGCTGCCCGGAACGCTACGCAGGGCAAAAGCGATTCTCGTCCTCCGTGCTTGCTTTTTCTCAGAAAGAGCCGTGGTGTGCGTTTTCGCCGGAAAACGCGTTTTCGGCCGAAAACGTGTACGTTTGCACTTCCCCGCCACAGGGAAGCTGCTAGCCGGGAATTCTCTGCCTGGTTCTACCCGCTGCCCGGAACGCTACGCAGGGCAAAAGCGATTCTCGTCCTCCGTGCTTGCTTTTTCTCAGAAAGAGCCGTGGTGTGCGTTTTCACCGGAAAACGCGTTTTCGGCCGAAAACGTGTACGTTTGCACTTCCCGGCCACAGGGAAGCTGCTAGCCGGGAATTCTCTGCCTGGTTCTACCCGCTGCCCGGAACGCTACGCAGGGCAAAAGCGATTCTCGTCCTCCGTGCTTGCTTTTTCTCAGAAAGAGCCATGGTGTGCTTTTTCGCCAGAAAACGCGTTTTCGGCCGAAAACGTGTACGTTTGCACTTCCCGGCCACAGGGAAGCTGCTAGCCGGGAATTCTCTGCCTGGTTCTACCCGCTGCCCGGAACGCTACGCAGGGCAAAAGCGATTCTCGTCCTCCGTGCTTGCTTTTTCTCAGAAAGAGCCGTGGTGTGCGTTTTCGCCGGAAAACGCGTTTTCGGCCGAAAACGTGTACAATTGCACTTCCCGGCCACAGGGAAGCTGCTAGCCGGCAATTCGCTGCCTATTTCTACCCGCTGCTCAGAACGCTACGCAGGGCAAAAGCGGTTCTCGTCCTCCGTGCTTGCTTTTTCTCCGAAAGAGCCGTGGTGTGCGTTTTCGCCGGAAAACGCGTTTTCGGCCGAAAACGTGTACGTTTGCACTTCCCGGACACAGGGAAGCTGCTAGTCGGGAATTCTCTGCCTGGTTCTACCCGCTGCCCGGAACACTACGCAGGGCAAAAGCGATTCTCGTCCTCCGTGCTTGCTTTTTCTCAGAAAGAGCCGTGGTGTGCGTTTTCGCCGGAAAACGCGTTTTCGGCGAAAACGTGTACGTTTGCACTTCCCGGCCACAGGGAAGCTGCTAGTCGGGAATTCTCTGCCTGGTTCTACCCGCTGCCCGGAACACTACGCAGGGCAAAAGCGATTCTCGTCCTCCGTGCTTGCTTTTTCTCAGAACGAGACGTGGTGTGCGTTTTCGCGAGAAAACGCGTTTTCGGCCGAAAATGTGTACGTTTGCACTTCCCGGCCACAGGGAAGCTGCTAGCCGGGAATTCTCTGCCTGGTTCTACCCGCTGCCCGGAACGCTATGCAGGGCAAAAGCGATTCTCGTCCTCCGTGCTTGCTTTTTCTCAGAAAGAGCCGTGGTGTGCGTTTTCGCCGGAAAACGCGTTTTCGGCCGAAAACGTAGTACGTTTGCACTTCCCGGCCACAGGGAAGCTGCTAGCCGGGAATTCTCTGCCTGGTTCTACCCGCTGCCCGGAACGCTACGCAGGGCAAAAGCGATTCTCGTCCTCCGTGCTTGCTTTTTCTCAGAAAGAGCCGTGGTGTGCGTTTTCGCCGGAAAACGCGTTTTCGGCCGAAAACGTGTACGTTTGCACTTCCCCGCCACAGGGAAGCTGCTAGCCGGGAATTCTCTGCCTGGTTCTACCCGCTGCCCGGAACGCTACGCAGGGCAAAAGCGATTCTCGTCCTCCGTGCTTGCTTTTTCTCAGAAAGAGCCGTGGTGTGCGTTTTCGCCGGAAAACGCGTTTTCGGCCGAAAACGTGTACGTTTAAACTTCCCGGCCACAGGGAAGCTGCTAGTCGGGAATTCTCTGCCTGGTTCTACCCGCTGCCCGGAACGCTACGCAGGGCAAAAGCGATTCTCGTCCTCCGTGCTTGCTTTTTCTCAGAAAGAGCCGTGGTGTGCGTTTTCGCCGGAAAACGCGTTTTCGGCGAAAACGTGTACGTTTGCACTTCCCGGCCACAGGGAAGCTGCTAGTCGGGAATTCTCTGCCTGGTTCTACCCGCTGCCCGGAACACTACGCAGGGCAAAAGCGATTCTCGTCCTCCGTGCTTGCTTTTTCTCAGAACGAGACGTGGTGTGCGTTTTCGCGAGAAAACGCGTTTTCGGCCGAAAACGTGTACGTTTGCACTTCCCGGCCACAGGGAAGCTGCTAGCCGGGAATTCTCTGCCTGGTTCTACCCGCTGCCCGGAACGCTATGCAGGGCAAAAGCGATTCTCGTCCTCCGTGCTTGCTTTTTCTCAGAAAGAGCCGTGGTGTGCGTTTTCGCCGGAAAACGCGTTTTCGGCCGAAAACGTAGTACGTTTGCACTTCCCGGCCACAGGGAAGCTGCTAGCCGGGAATTCTCTGCCTGGTTCTACCCGCTGCCCGGAACGCTACGCAGGGCAAAAGCGATTCTCGTCCTCCGTGCTTGCTTTTTCTCAGAAAGAGCCGTGGTGTGCGTTTTCGCCGGAAAACGCGTTTTCGGCCGAAAACGTGTACGTTTGCACTTCCCCGCCACAGGGAAGCTGCTAGCCGGGAATTCTCTGCCTGGTTCTACCCGCTGCCCGGAACGCTACGCAGGGCAAAAGCGATTCTCGTCCTCCGTGCTTGCTTTTTCTCAGAAAGAGCCGTGGTGTGCGTTTTCGCCGGAAAACGCGTTTTCGGCCGAAAACGTGTACGTTTGCACTTCCCGGCCACAGGGAAGCTGCTAGCCGGGAATTCTCTGCCTGGTTCTACCCGCTGCACGGAACGCTACGCAGGGCAAAAGCGGTTCTCGTCCTCCGTGCTTGCTTTTTCTCAGAAAGAGCCGTGGTGTGCGTTTTCGCCGGAAAACGCGTGTTCGGCCGAAAACGTGTACGTTTGCACTTCCCCGCCACAGGGAAGCTGCTAGACGGGAATTCTCTGCCTGGTTCTACCCGCTGCCAGGAACGCTACGCAGGGCAAAAGCGATTCTCGTCCTCCGTGCTTGCTTTTTCTCAGAAAGAGCCGTGGTGTGCGTTTTCGCCGGAAAACGCGTTTTCGGCCGAAAACGTAGTACGTTTGCACTTCCCGGCCACAGGGAAGCTGCTAGCCGGGAATTCTCTGCCTGGTTCTACCCGCTGCCCGGAACGCTACGCAGGGCAAAAGCGATTCTCGTCCTCCGTGCTTGCTTTTTCTCAGAAAGAGCCGTGGTGTGCGTTTTCGCCGGAAAACGCGTTTTCGGCCGAAAACGTGTACGTTTGCACTTCCCCGCCACAGGGAAGCTGCTAGCCGGGAATTCTCTGCCTGGTTCTACCCGCTGCCCGGAACGCTACGCAGGGCAAAAGCGATTCTCGTCCTCCGTGCTTGCTTTTTCTCAGAAAGAGCCGTGGTGTGCGTTTTCGCCGGAAAACGCGTTTTCGGCCGAAAACGTGTACGTTTGCACTTCCCGGCCACAGGGAAGCTGCTAGCCGGGAATTCTCTGCCTGGTTCTACCCGCTGCACGGAACGCTACGCAGGGCAAAAGCGGTTCTCGTCCTCCGTGCTTGCTTTTTCTCAGAAAGAGCCGTGGTGTGCGTTTTCGCCGGAAAACGCGTGTTCGGCCGAAAACGTGTACGTTTGCACTTCCCCGCCACAGGGAAGCTGCTAGACGGGAATTCTCTGCCTGGTTCTACCCGCTGCCAGGAACGCTACGCAGGGCAAAAGCGATTCTCGTCCTCCGTGCTTGCTTTTTCTCAGAAAGAGCCGTGGTGTGCTTTTTCGCCGGAAAACGCGTGTTCGGCCGAAAACGTGTACGTTTGCACTTCCCCGCCACAGGGAAGCTGCTAGACGGGAATTCTCTGCCTGGTTCTACCCGCTGCCCGGAACGCTACGCAGGGCAAAAGCGATTCTCGTCCTCCGTGCTTGCTTTTTCTCAGAAAGAGCCGTGGTGTGCGTTTTCGCCGGAAAACGCGTTTTCGGCCGAAAACGTGTACGTTTGCACTTCCCGGCCACAGGGAAGCTGCTAGCCGGGAATTCTCTGCCTGGTTCTACCCGCTGCCCGGAACGCTACGCAGGGCAAAAGCGATTCTCGTCCTCCGTGCTTGCTTTTTCTCAGAAAGAGCCGTGGTGTGCGTTTTCGCCGGAAAACGCGTTTTCGGCCGAAAACGTGTACGTTTGCACTTCCCCGCCACAGGAAGCTGCTAGCCGGGAATTCTCTGCCTGGTTCTACCCGCTGCCCGGAACACTACGCAGGGCAAAAGCGATTCTCGTCCTCCGTGCTTGCTTTTTCTCAGAACGAGACGTGGTGTGCGTTTTCGCCGGAAAACGCGTTTTCGGCCGAAAACGTAGTACGTTTGCACTTCCCGGCCACAGGGAAGCTGCTAGCCGGGAATTCTCTGCCTGGTTCTACCCGCTGCACGGAACGCTACGCAGGGCAAAAGCGGTTCTCGTCCTCCGTGCTTGCTTTTTCTCAGAAAGAGCCGTGGTGTGCGTTTTCGCCGGAAAACGCGTTTTCGGCCGAAAACGTGTACGTTTGCACTTCCCCGCCACAGGGAAGCTGCTAGACGGGAATTCTCTGCCTGGTTCTACCCGCTGCCCGGAACGCTACGCAGGGCAAAAGCGATTCTCGTCCTCCGTGCTTGCTTTTTCTCAGAAAGAGCCGTGGTGTGCGTTTTCGCCGCAAAACGCGTTTTCGGCCGAAAACGTGTACGTTTGCACTTCCCCACCACAGGGAAGCTGCTAGCCGGCAATTCGCTGCCTGGTTCTACCCGCTGCCCGGAACGCTACGCAGGGCAAAAGCGATTCTCGTCCTCCGTGCTTGCTTTTTCTCAGAAAGAGCCGTGGTGTGCGTTTTCGCCGGAAAACGCGTTTTCGGCCGAAAACGTGTACGTTTGCACTTCCCGGCCACAGGGAAGCTGCTAGCCGGGAATTCTCTGCCTGGTTCTACCCGCTGCCCGGAACGCTACGCAGGGCAAAAGCGATTCTCGTCCTCCGTGCTTGCTTTTTCTCAGAAAGAGCCGTGGTGTGCGTTTTCGCCGGTAAACGCGTTTTCGGCCGAAAACGTGTACGTTTGCACTTCCCGGCCACTAGGAAGCTGCTAGAAGGGAATTCTCTGCCTGGTTCTACCCGCTGCCCGGAACGCTACGCAGGGCAAAAGCGATTCTCGTCCTCCGTGCTTGCTTTTTCTCAGAAAGAGCCGTGGTGTGCGTTTTCGCCGGAAAAAGCGTTTTTGGCGAAAACGTGTACATTTGCACTTCCCGGCCACAGGGAAGCTGCTAGCCGGGAATTCTCTGCCTGGTTCTACCCGCTGCCCGGAACACTACGCAGGGCAAAAGCGATTCTCGTCCTCCGTGCTTGCTTTTTCTCAGAAAGAGCCGTGGTGTGCGTTTTCGCCGGAAAACGCGTTTTCGGCCGAAAACGTGTACAATTGCACTTCCCGGCCACAGGGAAGCTGCTAGCCGGCAATTCGCTGCCTATTTCTACCCGCTGCTCAGAACGCTACGCAGGGCAAAAGCGGTTCTCGTCCTCCGTGCTTGCTTTTTCTCCGAAAGAGCCGTGGTGTGCGTTTTCGCCGGAAAACGCGTTTTCGGCCGAAAACGTGTACGTTTGCACTTCCCGGACACAGGGAAGCTGCTAGTCGGGAATTCTCTGCCTGGTTCTACCCGCTGCCCGGAACACTACGCAGGGCAAAAGCGATTCTCGTCCTCCGTGCTTGCTTTTTCTCAGAAAGAGCCGTGGTGTGCGTTTTCGCCGGAAAACGCGTTTTCGGCGAAAACGTGTACGTTTGCACTTCCCGGCCACAGGGAAGCTGCTAGTCGGGAATTCTCTGCCTGGTTCTACCCGCTGCCCGGAACACTACGCAGGGCAAAAGCGATTCTCGTCCTCCGTGCTTGCTTTTTCTCAGAAAGAGCCGTGGTGTGCTTTTTCGCCGGAAAACGCGTTTTCGGCCGAAAACGTGTACGTTTGCACTTCCCCGCCACAGGGAAGCTGCTAGCCGGGAATTCTCTGCCTGGTTCTACCCGCTGCCCGGAACGCTACGCAGGGCAAAAGCGATTCTCGTCCTCCGTGCTTGCTTTTTCTCAGAAAGAGCCGTGGTGTGCGTTTTCGCCGGAAAACGCGTTTTCGGCCGAAAACGTGTACGTTTGCACTTCCCGGCCACAGGGAAGCTGCTAGCCGGGAATTCTCTGCCTGGTTCTACCCGCTGCCCGGAACACTACGCAGGGCAAAAGCGATTCTCGTCCTCCGTGCTTGCTTTTTCTCAGAAAGAGCCGTGGTGTGCTTTTTCGCCGGAAAACGCGTTTTCGGCCGAAAACGTGTACGTTTGCACTTCCCCGCCACAGGGAAGCTGCTAGCCGGGAATTCTCTGCCTGGTTCTACCCGCTGCCCGGAACGCTACGCAGGGCAAAAGCGATTCTCGTCCTCCGTGCTTGCTTTTTCTCAGAAAGAGCCGTGGTGTGCGTTTTCGCCGGAAAACGCGTTTTCGGCCGAAAACGTGTACGTTTGCACTTCCCGGCCACAGGGAAGCTGCTAGCCGGGAATTCTCTGCCTGGTTCTACCCGCTGCCCGGAACGCTACGCAGGGCAAAAGCGATTCTCGTCCTCCGTGCTTGCTTTTTCTCAGAAAGAGCCGTGGTGTGCGTTTTCGCCGGAAAACGCGTTTTCGGCCGAAAACGTGTACGTTTGCACTTCCCCGCCACAGGGAAGCTGCTAGCCGGGAATTCTCTGCCTGGTTCTACCCGCTGCCCGGAACGCTACGCAGGGCAAAAGCGATTCTCGTCCTCCGTGCTTGCTTTTTCTCAGAAAGAGCCGTGGTGTGCGTTTTCGCCGGAAAACGCGTTTTCGGCCGAAAACGTGTACGTTTGCACTTCCCCGCCACAGGGAAGCTGCTAGCCGGGAATTCTCTGCCTGGTTCTACCCGCTGCCCGGAACGCTACGCAGGGCAAAAGCGATTCTCGTCCTCCGTGCTTGCTTTTTCTCAGAAAGAGCCGTGGTGTGCGTTTTCGCCGGAAAACGCGTTTTCGGCCGAAAACGTGTACGTTTGCACTTCCCCGCCACAGGGAAGCTGCTAGCCGGGAATTCTCTGCCTGGTTCTACTCGCTGCCCAGAACACTACGCAGGGCAAAAGCGATTCTCGTCCTCCGTTCTTGCTTTTTCTCAGAAAGAGCCGTGGTGTGCGTTTTCGCCAGAAAACGCGTTTTCGGCCGAAAACGTGTACGTTTGCACTTCCCGGCCACAGGGAAGCTGCTAGCCGGGAATTCTCTGCCTGGTTCTACCCGCTGCCCGGAACGCTACGCAGGGCAAAAGCGATTCTCGTCCTCCGTGCTTGCTTTTTCTCAGAACGAGCCGTGGTGTGCGTTTTCTCGAGAAAACGCGTTTTCGGCCGAAAACGTGTACGTTTGCACTTCCCCGCCACACGGAAGCTGCTAGCCGGGAATTCTCTGCCTGGTTCTACCCGCTGCCCGGAACGCAACGCAGGGCAAAAGCGATTCTCGTCCTCCGTGCTTGCTTTTTCTCAGAAAGAGCCGTGGTGTGCGTTTTCGCCGGAAAACGCGTTTTCGGCCGAAAACGTGTACGTTTGCACTTCCCGGCCACAGGGAAGCTGCTAGCCGGGAATTCTCTGCCTGGTTCTACCCGCTGCCCGGAACGCTACGCAGGGCAAAAGCGATTCTCGTCCTCCGTGCTTGCTTTTTCTCAGAAAGAGCCGTGGTGTGCGTTTTCGCCGGTAAACGCGTTTTCAGCCGAAAACGTGTACGTTTGCACTTCCCCGCCACAGGGAAGCTGCTAGCCGGGAATTCTCTGCCTGGTTCTACCCGCTGCCCGGAACGCTACGCAGGGCAAAAGCGGTTCTCGTCCTCCGTGCTTGCTTTTTCTCAGAAAGAGCCGTGGTGTGCGTTTTCGCCGGAAAACGCGTTTTCGGCCGAAAACGTGTACGTTTGCACTTCCCCGCCACAGGGAAGCTGCTAGACGGGAATTCTCTGCCTGGTTCTACCCGCTGCCAGGAACGCTACGCAGGGCAAAAGCGATTCTCGTCCTCCGTGCTTGCTTTTTCTCAGAAAGAGCCATGGTGTGCTTTTTCGCCGGAAAACGCGTTTTCGGCCGAAAACGTGTACGTTTGCACTTCCCCGCCACAGGGAAGCTGCTAGCCGGGAATTCTCTGCCTGGTTCTACCCGCTGCCCGGAACGCTACGCAGGGCAAAAGCGATACTCGTCCTCCGTGCTTGCTTTTTCTCAGAAAGAGCCGTGGTGTGCGTTTTCGCCTCAAAAAGCGTTTTCGGCGAAAACGTGTACGTTTGCACTTCCCGGCCACAGGGAAGCTGCTAGCCGGGAATTCTCTGCCTGGTTCTACCCGCTGCCCGGAACACTACGCAGGGCAAAAGCGATTCTCGTCCTCCGTGCTTGCTTTTTCTCAGAAAGAGCCGTGGTGTGCGTTTTCGCCGGAAAACGCGTTTTCGGCCGAAAACGTGTACAATTGCACTTACCGGCCACAGGGAAGCTGCTAGCCGGGAATTCTCTGCCTGGTTCTACCCGCTGCCCGGAACGCTACGCAGGGCAAAAGCGATTTTCGTCCTCCGTGCTTGCTTTTTCTCAGAAAGAGCCATGGTGTGCTTTTTCGCCGGAAAACGCTTTTTCGGCCGAAAACGTGTACGTTTGCACTTCCCCGCCACAGGGAAGCTGCTAGCCGGGAATTCTCTGCCTGGTTCTACCCGCTGCTCAGAACGCTACGCAGGGCAAAAGCGATTCTCGTCCTCCGTACTTGCTTTTTCTCAGAAAGAGCCGTGGTGTGCGTTTTAGCCGGAAAACGCGTTTTCGGCCGAAAACGTGTACGTTTGCACTTCCCGGCCACAGGGAAGCTGCTAGCCGGGAATTCTCTGCCTGGTTCTACCCGCTGCCCGGAACGCTACGCAGGGCAAAAGCGATTCTCGTCCTCCGTGCTTGCTTTTTCTCAGAAAGAGCCGTGGTGTGCGTTTTCGCCGGAAAACGCGTTTTCGGCCGAAAACGTGTACGTTTGCAATTCCCGGCCACAGGGAAGCTGCTAGCCGGGAATTCTCTGCCTGGTTCTACCCGCTGCCCGGAACGCTACGCAGGGCAAAAGCGATTCTCGTCCTCCGTGCTTGCTTTTTCTCAGAAAGAGCCGTGGTGTGCGTTTTCGCCGGAAAACGCGTTTTCGGCCGAAAACGTGTACGTTTGCACTTCCCCGCCACAGGGAAGCTGCTAGACGGGAATTCTCTGCCTGGTTCTACCCGCTGCCCGGAACGCTACGCAGGGCAAAAGCGATTCTCGTCCTCCGTGCTAGCTTTTTCTCAGAAAGAGCCGTGGTGTGCGTTTTCGCCGGAAAACGCGTTTTCGGCGAAAACGTGTACGTTTGCACTTCCCGTCCACAGGGAAGCTGCTAGCCGGGAATTCTCTGCCTGGTTCTACCCGCTGCCCGGAACACTACGCAGGGCAAAAGCGATTTTCGTCCTCCGTGCTTGCTTTTTCTCAGAAAGAGCCGTGGTGTGCGTTTTCGCCAGAAAACGCGTTTTCGGCCGAAAACGTGTACGTTTGCACTTCCCCGCCACAGGGAAGCTGCTAGCCGGGAATTCTCTGCCTGGTTCTACCCGCTGCCCGGAACGCTACGCAGGGCAAAAGCGATTCTCGTCCTCCGTGCTTGCTTTTTCTCAGAAAGAGCCGTGGTGTGCGTTTTCGCCAGAAAACGCGTTTTCGGCCGAAAACGTGTACGTTTGCACTTCCCGGCCACAGGGAAGCTGCTAGCCGGGAATTCTCTGCCTGGTTCTACCCGCTGCCCGGAACGCTACGCAGGGCAAAAGCGATTCTCGTCCTCCGTGCTTGCTTTTTCTCAGAAAGAGCCGTGGTGTGCGTTTTCGCCGGTAAACGCGTTTTCGGCCGAAAACGTGTACGTTTGCACTTCCCGGCCACAGGGAAGCTGCTAGCCGGGAATTCTCTGCCTGGTTCTACCCGCTGCCCGGAACACTACGCAGGGCAAAAGCGATTCTCGTCCTCCGTGCTTGCTTTTTCTCAGAACGAGCCGTGGTGTGCGTTTTCTCGAGAAAACGCGTTTTCGGCCGAAAACGTGTACGTTTGCACTTCCCGGCCACAGGGAAGCTGCTAGCCGGGAATTCTCTGCCTGGTTCTACCCGCTGCCCGGAACGCTACGCAGGGCAAAAGCGATTCTCGTCCTCCGTGCTTGCTTTTTCTCAGAAAGAGCCGTGGTGTGCGTTTTCGCCGGTAAACGCGTTTTCGGCCGAAAACTTGTACGTTTGCACTTCCCGGCCACAGGGAAGCTGCTAGCCGGGAATTCTCTGCCTGGTTCTACCCGCTGCCCGGAACGCTACGCAGGGCAAAAGCGATTCTCGTCCTCCGTGCTTGCTTTTTCTCAGAAAGAGCCGTGGTGTGCGTTTTCGCCGGAAAACGCGTTTTCGGCCGAAAACGTGTACGTTTGCACTTCCCCGCCACAGGGAAGCTGCTAGCCGGGAATTCTCTGCCTGGTTCTACCCGCTGCCCGGAACGCTACGCAGGGCAAAAGCGATTCTCGTCCTCCGTGCTTGCTTTTTCTCAGAAAGAGCCGTGGTGTGCGTTTTCGCCAGAAAACGCGTTTTCGGCCGAAAACGTGTACGTTTGCACTTCCCCGCCACAGGGAAGCAGCTAGCCGGGAATTCTCTGCCTGGTTCTACCCGCTGCCCGGAACGCTACGCAGGGCAAAAGCGATTCTCGTCCTCCGTGCTTGCTTTTTCTCAGAAAGAGCCGTGGTGTGCGTTTTCGCCGGAAAACGCGTTTTCGGCCGAAAACGTAGTACGTTTGCACTTCCCCGCCACAGGGAAGCTGCTAGCGGGGAATTCTCTGCCTGGTTCTACCCGCTGCCCGGAACGCTACGCAGGGCAAAAGCGATTCTCGTCCTCCGTGCTTGCTTGTTCTCAGAAAGAGCCGTGGTGTGCGTTTTCGCCGGAAAACGCGTTTTCGGCCGAAAACGTGTACGTTTGCACTTCCCCGCCACAGGGAAGCTGCTAGCCGGGAATTCTCTGCCTGGTTCTACCCGCTGCCCGGAACGCTACGCAGGGCAAAAGCGATTCTCGTCCTCCGTGCTTGCTTTTTCTCAGAAAGAGCCGTGGTGTGCGTTTTCGCCGGAAAACTCGTTTTCGGCCGAAAACGTGTACGTTTGCACTTCCCGGCCACAGGGAAGCTGCTAGCCGGGAATTCTCTGCCTGGTTCTACCCGCTGCCCGGAACGCTACGCAGGGCAAAAGCGATTCTCGTCCTCCGTGCTTGCTTTTTCTCAGAAAGAGCCGTGGTGTGCGTTTTCGCCGGAAAACGCGTTTTCGGCCGAAAACGTGTACGTTTGCACTTCCCCGCCACAGGGAAGCTGCTAGCCGGGAATTCTCTGCCTGGTTCTACCCGCTGCCCGGAACACTACGCAGGGCAAAAGCGATTCTCGTCCTCCGTGCTTGCTTTTTCTCAGAACGAGACGTGGTGTGCGTTTTCGCGAGAAAACGCGTTTTCGGCCGAAAACGTGTACGTTTGCACTTCCCGGCCACAGGGAAGCTGCTAGCCGGGAATTCTCTGCCTGGTTCTACCCGCTGCCCGGAACGCTATGCAGGGCAAAAGCGATTCTCGTCCTCCGTGCTTGCTTTTTCTCAGAAAGAGCCGTGGTGTGCGTTTTCGCCGGAAAACGCGTTTTCGGCCGAAAACGTAGTACGTTTGCACTTCCCGGCCACAGGGAAGCAGCTAGCCGGGAATTCTCTGCCTGGTTCTACCCGCTGCCCGGAACGCTACGCAGGGCAAAAGCGATTCTCGTCCTCCGTGCTTGCTTTTTCTCAGAAAGAGCCGTGGTGTGCGTTTTCGCCGGAAAACGCGTTTTCGGCCGAAAACGTGTACGTTTGCACTTCCCCGCCACAGGGAAGCTGCTAGCCGGGAATTCTCTGCCTGGTTCTACCCGCTGCCCGGAACGCTACGCAGGGCAAAAGCGATTCTCGTCCTCCGTGCTTGCTTTTTCTCAGAAAGAGCCGTGGTGTGCGTTTTCGCGGGAAAACGCGTTTTCGGCCGAAAACGTGTACGTTTGCACTTCCCGGCCACAGGGAAGCTGCTAGCCGGGAATTCTCTGCCTGGTTCTACCCGCTGCACGGAACGCTACGCAGGGCAAAAGCGGTTCTCGTCCTCCGTGCTTGCTTTTTCTCAGAAAGAGCCGTGGTGTGCGTTTTCGCCGGAAAACGCGTGTTCGGCCGAAAACGTGTACGTTTGCACTTCCCCGCCACAGGGAAGCTGCTAGACGGGAATTCTCTGCCTGGTTCTACCCGCTGCCAGGAACGCTACGCAGGGCAAAAGCGATTCTCGTCCTCCGTGCTTGCTTTTTCTCAGAAAGAGCCGTGGTGTGCTTTTTCGCCGGAAAACGCGTGTTCGGCCGAAAACGTGTACGTTTGCACTTCCCCGCCACAGGGAAGCTGCTAGACGGGAATTCTCTGCCTGGTTCTACCCGCTGCCCGGAACGCTACGCAGGGCAAAAGCGATTCTCGTCCTCCGTGCTTGCTTTTTCTCAGAAAGAGCCGTGGTGTGCGTTTTCGCCGGAAAACGCGTTTTCGGCCGAAAACGTGTACGTTTGCACTTCCCGGCCACAGGGAAGCTGCTAGCCGGGAATTCTCTGCCTGGTTCTACCCGCTGCCCGGAACGCTACGCAGGGCAAAAGCGATTCTCGTCCTCCGTGCTTGCTTTTTCTCAGAAAGAGCCGTGGTGTGCGTTTTCGCCGGAAAACGCGTTTTCGGCCGAAAACGTGTACGTTTGCACTTCCCCGCCACAGGAAGCTGCTAGCCGGGAATTCTCTGCCTGGTTCTACCCGCTGCCCGGAACACTACGCAGGGCAAAAGCGATTCTCGTCCTCCGTGCTTGCTTTTTCTCAGAACGAGACGTGGTGTGCGTTTTCGCCGGAAAACGCGTTTTCGGCCGAAAACGTAGTACGTTTGCACTTCCCGGCCACAGGGAAGCTGCTAGCCGGGAATTCTCTGCCTGGTTCTACCCGCTGCACGGAACGCTACGCAGGGCAAAAGCGGTTCTCGTCCTCCGTGCTTGCTTTTTCTCAGAAAGAGCCGTGGTGTGCGTTTTCGCCGGAAAACGCGTTTTCGGCCGAAAACGTGTACGTTTGCACTTCCCCGCCACAGGGAAGCTGCTAGACGGGAATTCTCTGCCTGGTTCTACCCGCTGCCCGGAACGCTACGCAGGGCAAAAGCGATTCTCGTCCTCCGTGCTTGCTTTTTCTCAGAAAGAGCCGTGGTGTGCGTTTTCGCCGCAAAACGCGTTTTCGGCCGAAAACGTGTACGTTTGCACTTCCCCGCCACAGGGAAGCTGCTAGCCGGCAATTCGCTGCCTGGTTCTACCCGCTGCCCGGAACGCTACGCAGGGCAAAAGCGATTCTCGTCCTCCGTGCTTGCTTTTTCTCAGAAAGAGCCGTGGTGTGCGTTTTCGCCGGAAAACGCGTTTTCGGCCGAAAACGTGTACGTTTGCACTTCCCGGCCACAGGGAAGCTGCTAGCCGGGAATTCTCTGCCTGGTTCTACCCGCTGCCCGGAACGCTACGCAGGGCAAAAGCGATTCTCGTCCTCCGTGCTTGCTTTTTCTCAGAAAGAGCCGTGGTGTGCGTTTTCGCCGGTAAACGCGTTTTCGGCCGAAAACGTGTACGTTTGCACTTCCCGGCCACTAGGAAGCTGCTAGAAGGGAATTCTCTGCCTGGTTCTACCCGCTGCCCGGAACACTACGCAGGGCAAAAGCGATTCTCGTCCTCCGTGCTTGCTTTTTCTCAGAAAGAGCCGTGGTGTGCGTTTTCGCCGGAAAACGCGTTTTCGGCCGAAAACGTGTACGTTTGCACTTCCCGGCCACAGGGAAGCTGCTAGTCGGGAATTCTCTGCCTGGTTCTACCCGCTGCCCGGAACACTACGCAGGGCAAAAGCGATTCTCGTCCTCCGTGCTTGCTTTTTCTCAGAAAGAGCCGTGGTGTGCTTTTTCGCCGGAAAACGCGTTTTCGGCCGAAAACGTGTACGTTTGCACTTCCCCGCCACAGGGAAGCTGCTAGCCGGGAATTCTCTGCCTGGTTCTACCCGCTGCCCGGAACGCTACGCAGGGCAAAAGCGATTCTCGTCCTCCGTGCTTGCTTTTTCTCAGAAAGAGCCGTGGTGTGCGTTTTCGCCGGAAAACGCGTTTTCGGCCGAAAACGTGTACGTTTGCACTTCCCGGCCACAGGGAAGCTGCTAGCCGGGAATTCTCTGCCTGGTTCTACCCGCTGCCCGGAACGCTACGCAGGGCAAAAGCGATTCTCGTCCTCCGTGCTTGCTTTTTCTCAGAAAGAGCCGTGGTGTGCGTTTTCGCCGGAAAACGCGTTTTCGGCCGAAAACGTGTACGTTTGCACTTCCCCGCCACAGGGAAGCTGCTAGCCGGGAATTCTCTGCCTGGTTCTACCCGCTGCCCGGAACGCTACGCAGGGCAAAAGCGATTCTCGTCCTCCGTGCTTGCTTTTTCTCAGAAAGAGCCGTGGTGTGCGTTTTCACCGGAAAACGCGTTTTCGGCCGAAAACGTGTACGTTTGCACTTCCCGGCCACAGGGAAGCTGCTAGCCGGGAATTCTCTGCCTGGTTCTACCCGCTGCCCGGAACGCTACGCAGGGCAAAAGCGATTCTCGTCCTCCGTGCTTGCTTTTTCTCAGAAAGAGCCATGGTGTGCTTTTTCGCCAGAAAACGCGTTTTCGGCCGAAAACGTGTACGTTTGCACTTCCCGGCCACAGGGAAGCTGCTAGCCGGGAATTCTCTGCCTGGTTCTACCCGCTGCCCGGAACGCTACGCAGGGCAAAAGCGATTCTCGTCCTCCGTGCTTGCTTTTTCTCAGAAAGAGCCGTGGTGTGCGTTTTCGCCGGAAAACGCGTTTTCGGCCGAAAACGTGTACAATTGCACTTCCCGGCCACAGGGAAGCTGCTAGCCGGCAATTCGCTGCCTATTTCTACCCGCTGCTCAGAACGCTACGCAGGGCAAAAGCGGTTCTCGTCCTCCGTGCTTGCTTTTTCTCCGAAAGAGCCGTGGTGTGCGTTTTCGCCGGAAAACGCGTTTTCGGCCGAAAACGTGTACGTTTGCACTTCCCGGACACAGGGAAGCTGCTAGTCGGGAATTCTCTGCCTGGTTCTACCCGCTGCCCGGAACACTACGCAGGGCAAAAGCGATTCTCGTCCTCCGTGCTTGCTTTTTCTCAGAAAGAGCCGTGGTGTGCGTTTTCGCCGGAAAACGCGTTTTCGGCGAAAACGTGTACGTTTGCACTTCCCGGCCACAGGGAAGCTGCTAGTCGGGAATTCTCTGCCTGGTTCTACCCGCTGCCCGGAACACTACGCAGGGCAAAAGCGATTCTCGTCCTCCGTGCTTGCTTTTTCTCAGAAAGAGCCGTGGTGTGCTTTTTCGCCGGAAAACGCGTTTTCGGCCGAAAACGTGTACGTTTGCACTTCCCCGCCACAGGGAAGCTGCTAGCCGGGAATTCTCTGCCTGGTTCTACCCGCTGCCCGGAACGCTACGCAGGGCAAAAGCGATTCTCGTCCTCCGTGCTTGCTTTTTCTCAGAAAGAGCCGTGGTGTGCGTTTTCGCCGGAAAACGCGTTTTCGGCCGAAAACGTGTACGTTTGCACTTCCCGGCCACAGGGAAGCTGCTAGCCGGGAATTCTCTGCCTGGTTCTACCCGCTGCCCGGAACGCTACGCAGGGCAAAAGCGATTCTCGTCCTCCGTGCTTGCTTTTTCTCAGAAAGAGCCGTGGTGTGCGTTTTCGCCGGAAAACGCGTTTTCGGCCGAAAACGTGTACGTTTGCACTTCCCCGCCACAGGGAAGCTGCTAGCCGGGAATTCTCTGCCTGGTTCTACCCGCTGCCCGGAACGCTACGCAGGGCAAAAGCGATTCTCGTCCTCCGTGCTTGCTTTTTCTCAGAAAGAGCCGTGGTGTGCGTTTTCGCCGGAAAACGCGTTTTCGGCCGAAAACGTGTACGTTTGCACTTCCCGGCCACAGGGAAGCTGCTAGCCGGGAATTCTCTGCCTGGTTCTACCCGCTGCCCGGAACGCTACGCAGGGCAAAAGCGATTCTCGTCCTCCGTGCTTGCTTTTTCTCAGAAAGAGCCGTGGTGTGCGTTTTCGCCGGAAAACGCGTTTTCGGCCGAAAACGTGTACGTTTGCACTTCCCCGCCACAGGGAAGCTGCTAGCCGGGAATTCTCTGCCTGGTTCTACCCGCTGCCCGGAACGCTACGCAGGGCAAAAGCGATTCTCGTCCTCCGTGCTTGCTTTTTCTCAGAAAGAGCCGTGGTGTGCGTTTTCGCCGGAAAACGCGTTTTCGGCCGAAAACGTGTACGTTTGCACTTCCCCGCCACAGGGAAGCTGCTAGCCGGGAATTCTCTGCCTGGTTCTACCCGCTGCCCGGAACGCTACGCAGGGCAAAAGCGATTCTCGTCCTCCGTGCTTGCTTTTTCTCAGAAAGAGCCGTGGTGTGCGTTTTCGCCGGAAAACACGTTTTCGGCCGAAAACGTGTACGTTTGCACTTCCCCGCCACAGGGAAGCTGCTAGCCGGGAATTCTCTGCCTGGTTCTACTCGCTGCCCAGAACACTACGCAGGGCAAAAGCGATTCTCGTCCTCCGTGCTTGCTTTTTCTCAGAAAGAGCCGTGGTGTGCGTTTTCGCCAGAAAACGCGTTTTCGGCCGAAAACGTGTACGTTTGCACTTCCCCGCCACAGGGAAGCTGCTAGCCGGGAATTCTCTGCCTGGTTCTACCCGCTGCCCGGAACGCTACGCAGGGCAAAAGCGATTCTCGTCCTCCGTGCTTGCTTTTTCTCAGAACGAGCCGTGGTGTGCGTTTTCTCGAGAAAACGCGTTTTCGGCCGAAAACGTGTACGTTTGCACTTCCCCGCCACACGGAAGCTGCTAGCCGGGAATTCTCTGCCTGGTTCTACCCGCTGCCCGGAACGCTACGCAGGGCAAAAGCGATTCTCGTCCTCCGTGCTTGCTTTTTCTCAGAAAGAGCCGTGGTGTGCGTTTTCGCCGGAAAACGCGTTTTCGGCCGAAAACGTGTACGTTTGCACTTCCCGGCCACAGGGAAGCTGCTAGCCGGGAATTCTCTGCCTGGTTCTACCCGCTGCCCGGAACGCTACGCAGGGCAAAAGCGATTCTCGTCCTCCGTGCTTGCTTTTTCTCAGAAAGAGCCGTGGTGTGCGTTTTCGCCGGAAAACGCGTTTTCGGCCGAAAACGTGTACGTTTGCACTTCCCCGTCACAGGGAAGCTGCTAGACGGGAATTCTCTGCCTGGTTCTACCCGCTGCCAGGAACGCTACGCAGGGCAAAAGCGATTCTCGTCCTCCGTGCTTGCTTTTTCTCAGAAAGAGCCATGGTGTGCTTTTTCGCCGGAAAACGCGTTTTCGGCCGAAAACGTGTACGTTTGCACTTCCCCGCCACAGGGAAGCTGCTAGCCGGGAATTCTCTGCCTGGTTCTACCCGCTGCCCGGAACGCTACGCAGGGCAAAAGCGATACTCGTCCTCCGTGCTTGCTTTTTCTCAGAAAGAGCCGTGGTGTGCGTTTTCGCCGGAAAAAGCGTTTTCGGCGAAAACGTGTACGTTTGCACTTCCCGGCCACAGGGAAGCTGCTAGCCGGGAATTCTCTGCCTGGTTCTACCCGCTGCCCGGAACACTACGCAGGGCAAAAGCGATTCACGTCCTCCGTGCTTGCTTTTTCTCAGAAAGAGCCGTGGTGTGCGTTTTCGCCGGAAAACGCGTTTTCGGCCGAAAACGTGTACAATTGCACTTACCGGCCACAGGGAAGCTGCTAGCCGGGAATTCTCTGCCTGGTTCTACCAGCTGCCCGGAACGCTACGCAGGGCAAAAGCGATTTTCGTCCTCCGTGCTTGCTTTTTCTCAGAAAGAGCCATGGTGTGCTTTTTCGCCGGAAAACGCTTTTTCGGCCGAAAACGTGTACGTTTGCACTTCCCCGCCACAGGGAAGCTGCTAGCCGGGAATTCTCTGCCTGGTTCTACCCGCTGCTCAGAACGCTACGCAGGGCAAAAGCGATTCTCGTCCTCCGTACTTGCTTTTTCTCAGAAAGAGCCGTGGTGTGCGTTTTAGCCGGAAAACGCGTTTTCGGCCGAAAACGTGTACGTTTGCACTTCCCGGCCACAGGGAAGCTGCTAGCCGGGAATTCTCTGCCTGGTTCTACCCGCTGCCCGGAACGCTACGCAGGGCAAAAGCGATTCTCGTCCTCCGTGCTTGCTTTTTCTCAGAAAGAGCCGTGGTGTGCGTTTTCGCCGGAAAACGCGTTTTCGGCCGAAAACGTGTACGTTTGCAATTCCCGGCCACAGGGAAGCTGCTAGCCGGGAATTCTCTGCCTGGTTCTACCCGCTGCCCGGAACGCTACGCAGGGCAAAAGCGATTCTCGTCCTCCGTGCTTGCTTTTTCTCAGAAAGAGCCGTGGTGTGCGTTTTCGCCGGAAAACGCGTTTTCGGCCGAAAACGTGTACGTTTGCACTTCCCCGCCACAGGGAAGCTGCTAGCCGGGAATTCTCTGCCTGGTTCTACCCGCTGCCCGGAACGCTACGCAGGGCAAAAGCGATTCTCGTCCTCCGTGCTTGCTTTTTCTCAGAAAGAGCCGTGGTGTGCGTTTTCGACGGAAAACGCGTTTTCGGCGAAAACGTGTACGTTTGCACTTCCCGTCCACAGGGAAGCTGCTAGCCGGGAATTCTCTGCCTGGTTCTACCCGCTGCCCGGAACACTACGCAGGGCAAAAGCGATTTTCGTCCTCCGTGCTTGCTTTTTCTCAGAAAGAGCCGTGGTGTGCGTTTTCGCCAGAAAACGCGTTTTCGGCCGAAAACGTGTACGTTTGCACTTCCCCGCCACAGGGAAGCTGCTAGCCGGGAATTCTCTGCCTGGTTCTACCCGCTGCCCGGAACGCTACGCAGGGCAAAAGCGATTCTCGTCCTCCGTGCTTGCTTTTTCTCAGAAAGAGCCGTGGTGTGCGTTTTCGCCAGAAAACGCGTTTTCGGCCGAAAACGTGTACGTTTGCACTTCCCGGCCACAGGGAAGCTGCTAGCCGGGAATTCTCTGCCTGGTTCTACCCGCTGCCCGGAACGCTACGCAGGGCAAAAGCGATTCTCGTCCTCCGTGCTTGCTTTTTCTCAGAAAGAGCCGTGGTGTGCGTTTTCGCCGGTAAACGCGTTTTCGGCCGAAAACGTGTACGTTTGCACTTCCCGGCCACAGGGAAGCTGCTAGCCGGGAATTCTCTGCCTGGTTCTACCCGCTGCCCGGAACACTACGCAGGGCAAAAGCGATTCTCGTCCTCCGTGCTTGCTTTTTCTCAGAACGAGCCGTGGTGTGCGTTTTCTCGAGAAAACGCGTTTTCGGCCGAAAACGTGTACGTTTGCACTTCCCGGCCACAGGGAAGCTGCTAGCCGGGAATTCTCTGCCTGGTTCTACCCGCTGCCCGGAACGCTACGCAGGGCAAAAGCGATTCTCGTCCTCCGTGCTTGCTTTTTCTCAGAAAGAGCCGTGGTGTGCGTTTTCGCCGGTAAACGCGTTTTCGGCCGAAAACTTGTACGTTTGCACTTCCCGGCCACAGGGAAGCTGCTAGCCGGGAATTCTCTGCCTGGTTCTACCCGCTGCCCGGAACGCTACGCAGGGCAAAAGCGATTCTCGTCCTCCGTGCTTGCTTTTTCTCAGAAAGAGCCGTGGTGTGCGTTTTCGCCGGAAAACGCGTTTTCGGCCGAAAACGTGTACGTTTGCACTTCCCCGCCACAGGGAAGCTGCTAGCCGGGAATTCTCTGCCTGGTTCTACCCGCTGCCCGGAACGCTACGCAGGGCAAAAGCGATTCTCGTCCTCCGTGCTTGCTTTTTCTCAGAAAGAGCCGTGGTGTGCGTTTTCGCCAGAAAATGCGTTTTCGGCCGAAAACGTGTACGTTTGCACTTCCCCGCCACAGGGAAGCAGCTAGCCGGGAATTCTCTGCCTGGTTCTACCCGCTGCCCGGAACGCTACGCAGGGCAAAAGCGATTCTCGTCCTCCGTGCTTGCTTTTTCTCAGAAAGAGCCGTGGTGTGCGTTTTCGCCGGAAAACGCGTTTTCGGCCGAAAACGTAGTACGTTTGCACTTCCCCGCCACAGGGAAGCTGCTAGCCGGGAATTCTCTGCCTGGTTCTACCCGCTGCCCGGAACGCTACGCAGGGCAAAAGCGATTCTCGTCCTCCGTGCTTGCTTGTTCTCAGAAAGAGCCGTGGTGTGCGTTTTCGCCGGAAAACGCGTTTTCGGCCGAAAACGTGTACGTTTGCACTTCCCCGCCACAGGGAAGCTGCTAGCCGGGAATTCTCTGCCTGGTTCTACCCGCTGCCCGGAACGCTACGCAGGGCAAAAGCGATTCTCGTCCTCCGTGCTTGCTTTTTCTCAGAAAGAGCCGTGGTGTGCGTTTTCGCCGGAAAACTCGTTTTCGGCCGAAAACGTGTACGTTTGCACTTCCCGGCCACAGGGAAGCTGCTAGCCGGGAATTCTCTGCCTGGTTCTACCCGCTGCCCGGAACGCTACGCAGGGCAAAAGCGATTCTCGTCCTCCGTGCTTGCTTTTTCTCAGAAAGAGCCGTGGTGTGCGTTTTCGCCGGAAAACGCGTTTTCGGCCGAAAACGTGTACGTTTGCACTTCCCCGCCACAGGGAAGCTGCTAGCCGGGAATTCTCTGCCTGGTTCTACCCGCTGCCCGGAACACTACGCAGGGCAAAAGCGATTCTCGTCCTCCGTGCTTGCTTTTTCTCAGAAAGAGCCGTGGTGTGCGTTTTCGCCGGAAAACGCGTTTTCGGCCGAAAACGTAGTACGTTTGCACTTCCCGGCCACAGGGAAGCTGCTAGCCGGGAATTCTCTGCCTGGTTCTACCCGCTGCCCGGAACGCTACGCAGGGCAAAAGCGATTCTCGTCCTCCGTGCTTGCTTTTTCTCAGAAAGAGCCGTGGTGTGCGTTTTCGCCGGAAAACGCGTTTTCGGCCGAAAACGTGTACGTTTGCACTTCCCCGCCACAGGGAAGCTGCTAGCCGGGAATTCTCTGCCTGGTTCTACCCGCTGCCCGGAACGCTACGCAGGGCAAAAGCGATTCTCGTCCTCCGTGCTTGCTTTTTCTCAGAAAGAGCCGTGGTGTGCGTTTTCGCCGGAAAACGCGTTTTCGGCCGAAAACGTGTACGTTTGCACTTCCCGGCCACAGGGAAGCTGCTAGCCGGGAATTCTCTGCCTGGTTCTACCCGCTGCACGGAACGCTACGCAGGGCAAAAGCGGTTCTCGTCCTCCGTGCTTGCTTTTTCTCAGAAAGAGCCGTGGTGTGCGTTTTCGCCGGAAAACGCGTGTTCGGCCGAAAACGTGTACGTTTGCACTTCCCCGCCACAGGGAAGCTGCTAGACGGGAATTCTCTGCCTGGTTCTACCCGCTGCCCGGAACACTACGCAGGGCAAAAGCGATTCTCGTCCTCCGTGCTTGCTTTTTCTGAGAACGAGACGTGGTGTGCGTTTTCGCCGGAAAACGCGTTTTCGGCCGAAAACGTAGTACGTTTGCACTTCCCGGCCACAGGGAAGCTGCTAGCCGGGAATTCTCTGCCTGGTTCTACCCGCTGCACGGAACGCTACGCAGGGCAAAAGCGGTTCTCGTCCTCCGTGCTTGCTTTTTCTCAGAAAGAGCCGTGGTGTGCGTTTTCGCCGGAAAACGCGTTTTCGGCCGAAAACGTGTACGTTTGCACTTCCCCGCCACAGGGAAGCTGCTAGCCGGGAATTCTCTGCCTGGTTCTACCCGCTGCCCGGAACGCTACGCAGGGCAAAAGCGATTCTCGTCCTCCGTGCTTCCTTTTTCTCAGAAAGAGCCGTGGTGTGCGTTTTAGCCGCAAAACGCGTTTTCGGCCGAAAACGTGTACGTTTGCACTTCCCGGCCACAGGGAAGCTGCTAGCCGGCAATTCGCTGCCTGGTTCTACCCGCTGCCCGGAACGCTACGCAGGGCAAAAGCGATTCTCGTCCTCCGTGCTTGCTTTTTCTCAGAAAGAGCTGTGGTGTGCGTTTTCGCCGGAAAACGCGTTTTCGGCCGAAAACGTGTACGTTTGCACTTCCCCGCCACAGGGAAGCTGCTATCCGGGAATTCTCTGCCTGGTTCTACCCGCTGCCCGGAACACTACGCAGGGCAAAAGCGATTCTCGTCCTCCGTGCTTGCTTTTTCTCAGAACGAGACGTGGTGTGCGTTTTCGCCGGAAAACGCATTTTCGGCCGAAAACGTAGTACGTTTGCACTTCCCGGCCACAGGGAAGCTGCTAGCCGGGAATTCTCTGCCTGGTTCTACCCGCTGCACGGAACGCTACGCAGGGCAAAAGCGGTTCTCGTCCTCCGTGCTTGCTTTTTCTCAGAAAGAGCCGTGGTGTGCGTTTTCGCCGGAAAACGCGTTTTCGGCCGAAAACGTGTACGTTTGCACTTCCCCGCCACAGGGAAGCTGCTAGACGGGAATTCTCTGCCTGGTTCTACCCGCTGCCCGGAACGCTACGCAGGGCAAAAGCGATTCTCGTCCTCCGTGCTTCCTTTTTCTCAGAAAGAGCCGTGGTGTGCGTTTTCGCCGCAAAACGCGTTTTCGGCCGAAAACGTGTACGTTTGCACTTCCCGGCCACAGGGAAGCTGCTAGCCGGCAATTCGCTGCCTGGTTCTACCCGCTTCCCGGAACGCTACGCAGGGCAAAAGCGATTCTCGTCCTCCGTGCTTGCTTTTTCTCAGAAAGAGCCGTGGTGTGCGTTTTCGCCGGAAAACGCGTTTTCGGCCGAAAACGTGTACGTTTGCACTTCCCGGCCACAGGGAAGCTGCTAGCCGGGAATTCTCTGCCTGGTTCTACCCGCTGCCCGGAACGCTACGCAGGGCAAAAGCGATTCTCGTCCTCCGTGCTTGCTTTTTCTCAGAAAGAGCCGTGGTGTGCGTTTTCGCCGGTAAACGCGTTTTCGGCCGAAAACTTGTACGTTTGCACTTCCCGGCCACAGGGAAGCTGCTAGCCGGGAATTCTCTGCCTGGTTCTACCCGCTGCCCGGAACGCTACGCAGGGCAAAAGCGATTCTCGTCCTCCGTGCTTGCTTTTTCTCAGAAAGAGCCGTGGTGTGCGTTTTCGCCGGAAAAAGCGTTTTTGGCGAAAACGTGTACGTTTGCACTTCCCGGCCACAGGGAAGCTGCTAGCCGGGAATTCTCTGCCTGGTTCTACCCGCTGCCCGCAACACTACGCAGGGCAAAAGCGATTCTCGTCCTCCGTGCTTGCTTTTTCTCAGAAAGAGCCGTGGTGTGCGTTTTCGCCGGAAAACGCGTTTTCGGCCGAAAACGTGTACAATTGCACTTCCCGGCCACAGGGAAGCTGCTAGCCGGGAATTCGCTGCCTATTTCTACCCGCTGCTCAGAACGCTACGCAGGGCAAAAGCGGTTCTCGTCCTCCGTGCTTGCTTTTTCTCCGAAAGAGCCGTGGTGTGCGTTTTCGCCGGAAAACGCGTTTTCGGCCGAAAACGTAGTACGTTTGCACTTCCCCGCCACAGGGAAGCTGCTAGCCGGGAATTCTCTGCCTGGTTCTACCCGCTGCCCGGAACGCTACGCAGGGCAAAAGCGATTCTCGTCCTCCGTGCTTGCTTTTTCTCAGAAAGAGCCGTGGTGTGCGTTTTCGCCGGAAAACGCGTTTTCGGCCGAAAACGTGTACGTTTGCACTTCCCGGCCACAGGGAAGCTGCTAGCCGGGAATTCTCTGCCTGGTTCTACCCGCTGCACGGAACGCTACGCAGGGCAAAAGCGGTTCTCGTCCTCCGTGCTTGCTTTTTCTCAGAAAGAGCCGTGGTGTGCGTTTTCGCCGGAAAACGCGTTTTCGGCCGAAAATGTGTACGTTTGCACTTCCCCGCCACAGGGAAGCTGCTAGACGGGAATTCTCTGCCTGGTTCTACCCGCTGCCCGGAACGCTACGCAGGGCAAAAGCGATTCTCGTCCTCCGTGCTTGCTTTTTCTCAGAAAGAGCCGTGGTGTGCGTTTTCGCCGGAAAACGCGTTTTCGGCCGAAAACGTGTACGTTTGCACTTCCCGTCCACAGGGAAGCTGCTAGCCGGGAATTCTCTGCCTGGTTCTACCCGCTGCCCGGAACGCTACGCAGGGCAAAAGCGATTCTCGTCCTCCGTGCTTGCTTTTTCTCAGAAAGAGCCATGGTGTGCTTTTTCGCCGGAAAACGCGTTTTCGGCCGAAAACGTGTACGTTTGCACTTCCCCGCCACAGGGAAGCTGCTAGCCGGGAATTCTCTGCCTGGTTCTACCCGCTGCCCGGAACGCTACGCAGGGCAAAAGCGATTCTCGTCCTCCGTGCTTGCTTTTTCTCAGAAAGAGCCGTGGTGTGCGTTTTCGCCGGAAAACGCGTTTTCGGCCGAAAACGTGTACGTTTGCACTTCCCGGCCACAGGGAAGCTGCTAGCCGGGAATTCTCTGCCTGGTTCTACCCGCTGCCCGGAACGATACGCAGGGCAAAAGCGATTCTCGTCCTCCGTGCTTGCTTTTTCTCAGAAAGAGCCGTGGTGTGCGTTTTCGCCGGAAAACGCGTTTTCGGCCGAAAACGTGTACGTTTGCACTTCCCGGCCACAGGGAAGCTGCTAGCCGGGAATTCTCTGCCTGGTTCTACCCGCTGCCCGGAACGCTACGCAGGGCAAAAGCGATTCTCGTCCTCCGTGCTTGCTTTTTCTCAGAAAGAGCCGTGGTGTGCGTTTTCGCCGGTAAACGCGTTTTCGGCCGAAAACGTGTACGTTTGCACTTCCCGGCCACAGGGAAGCTGCTAGACGGGAATTCTCTGCCTGGTTCTACCCGCTGCCCGGAACGCTACGCAGGGCAAAAGCGATTCTCGTCCTCCGTGCTTGCTTTTTCTCAGAAAGAGCCGTGGTGTGCGTTTTCGCCGGAAAAAGCGTTTTTGGCGAAAACGTGTACGTTTGCACTTCCCGGCCACAGGGAAGCTGCTAGCCGGGAATTCTCTGCCTGGTTCTACCCGCTGCCCGGAACACTACGCAGGGCAAAAGCGATTCTCGTCCTCCGTGCTTGCTTTTTCTCAGAAAGAGCCGTGGTGTGCGTTTTCGCCGGAAAACGCGTTTTCGGCCGAAAACGTGTACAATTGCACTTCCCGGCCACACGGAAGCTGCTAGCCGGGAATTCTCTGCCTGGTTCTACCCGCTGCCCGGAACGCTACGCAGGGCAAAAGCGATTTTCGTCCTCCGTGCTTGCTTTTTCTCAGAAAGAGCCATGGTGTGCTTTTTCGCCGGAAAACGCTTTTTCGGCCGAAAACGTGTACGTTTGCACTTCCCCGCCACAGGGAAGCTGCTAGCCGGGAATTCTCTGCCTGGTTCTACCCGCTGCCCGGAACGCTACGCAGGGCAAAAGCGATTCTCGTCCTCCGTGCTTGCTTTTTCTCAGAAAGAGCCGTGGTGTGCGTTTTCGCCGGAAAACGCGTTTTCGGCCGAAAACGTGTACGTTTGCACTTCCCCGCCACAGGGCAGCTGCTAGCCGGGAATTCTCTGCCTGGTTCTACCCGCTGCCCGGAACGCTACGCAGGGCAAAAGCGATTCTCGTCCTCCGTGCTTGCTTTTTCTCAGAAGGAGCCGTGTTGTGCGTTTTCGCCGGAAAACGCGTTTTCGGCCGAAAACGTAGTACGTTTGCACTTCCCGGCCACAGGGAAGCTGCTAGCCGGGAATTCTCTGCCTGGTTCTACCCGCTGCCCGGAACGCTACGCAGGGCAAAAGCGATTCTCGTCCTCCGTGCTTGCTTTTTCTCAGAAAGAGCCGTGGTGTGCGTTTTCGCCGGAAAACGCGTTTTCGGCCGAAAACGTGTACGTTTGCACTTCCCGGCCACAGGGCAGCTGCTAGCCGGGAATTCTCTGCCTGGTTCTACCCGCTGCCCGGAACGCTACGCAGGGCAAAAGCGATTCTCGTCCTCCGTGCTTGCTTTTTCTCAGAAAGAGCCGTGGTGTGCGTTTTCGCGGGAAAACGCGTTTTCGGCCGAAAACGTGTACGTTTGCACTTCCCGGCCACAGGGAAGCTGCTAGCCGGGAATTCTCTGCCTGGTTCTACCCGCTGCCCGGAACGCTACGCAGGGCAAAAGCGATTCTCGTCCTCCGTGCTTGCTTTTTCTCAGAAAGAGCCGTGGTGTGCGTTTTCGCCGGAAAACGCGTTTTCGGCCGAAAACGTGTACGTTTGCACTTCCCCGCCACAGGAAGCTGCTAGCCGGGAATTCTCTGCCTGGTTCTACCCGCTGCCCGGAACACTACGCAGGGCAAAAGCGATTCTCGTCCTCCGTGCTTGCTTTTTCTCAGAACGAGACGTGGTGTGCGTTTTCGCCGGAAAACGCGTTTTCGGCCGAAAACGTAGTACGTTTGCACTTCCCGGCCACAGGGAAGCTGCTAGCCGGGAATTCTCTGCCTGGTTCTACCCGCTGCACGGAACGCTACGCAGGGCAAAAGCGGTTCTCGTCCTCCGTGCTTGCTTTTTCTCAGAAAGAGCCGTGGTGTGCGTTTTCGCCGGAAAACGCGTTTTCGGCCGAAAACGTGTACGTTTGCACTTCCCCGCCACAGGGAAGCTGCTAGACGGGAATTCTCTGCCTGGTTCTACCCGCTGCCCGGAACGCTACGCAGGGCAAAAGCGATTCTCGTCCTCCGTGCTTGCTTTTTCTCAGAAAGAGCCGTGGTGTGCGTTTTCGCCGCAAAACGCGTTTTCGGCCGAAAACGTGTACGTTTGCACTTCCCCGCCACAGGGAAGCTGCTAGCCGGCAATTCGCTGCCTGGTTCTACCCGCTGCCCGGAACGCTACGCAGGGCAAAAGCGATTCTCGTCCTCCGTGCTTGCTTTTTCTCAGAAAGAGCCGTGGTGTGCGTTTTCGCCGGAAAACGCGTTTTCGGCCGAAAACGTGTACGTTTGCACTTCCCGGCCACAGGGAAGCTGCTAGCCGGGAATTCTCTGCCTGGTTCTACCCGCTGCCCGGAACGCTACGCAGGGCAAAAGCGATTCTCGTCCTCCGTGCTTGCTTTTTCTCAGAAAGAGCCGTGGTGTGCGTTTTCGCCGGTAAACGCGTTTTCGGCCGAAAACGTGTACGTTTGCACTTCCCGGCCACTAGGAAGCTGCTAGAAGGGAATTCTCTGCCTGGTTCTACCCGCTGCCCGGAACGCTACGCAGGGCAAAAGCGATTCTCGTCCTCCGTGCTTGCTTTTTCTCAGAAAGAGCCGTGGTGTGCGTTTTCGCCGGAAAAAGCGTTTTTGGCGAAAACGTGTACATTTGCACTTCCCGGCCACAGGGAAGCTGCTAGCCGGGAATTCTCTGCCTGGTTCTACCCGCTGCCCGGAACACTACGCAGGGCAAAAGCGATTCTCGTCCTCCGTGCTTGCTTTTTCTCAGAAAGAGCCGTGGTGTGCGTTTTCGCCGGAAAACGCGTTTTCGGCCGAAAACGTGTACAATTGCACTTCCCGGCCACAGGGAAGCTGCTAGCCGGCAATTCGCTGCCTATTTCTACCCGCTGCTCAGAACGCTACGCAGGGCAAAAGCGGTTCTCGTCCTCCGTGCTTGCTTTTTCTCCGAAAGAGCCGTGGTGTGCGTTTTCGCCGGAAAACGCGTTTTCGGCCGAAAACGTGTACGTTTGCACTTCCCGGACACAGGGAAGCTGCTAGTCGGGAATTCTCTGCCTGGTTCTACCCGCTGCCCGGAACACTACGCAGGGCAAAAGCGATTCTCGTCCTCCGTGCTTGCTTTTTCTCAGAAAGAGCCGTGGTGTGCGTTTTCGCCGGAAAACGCGTTTTCGGCGAAAACGTGTACGTTTGCACTTCCCGGCCACAGGGAAGCTGCTAGTCGGGAATTCTCTGCCTGGTTCTACCCGCTGCCCGGAACACTACGCAGGGCAAAAGCGATTCTCGTCCTCCGTGCTTGCTTTTTCTCAGAAAGAGCCGTGGTGTGCTTTTTCGCCGGAAAACGCGTTTTCGGCCGAAAACGTGTACGTTTGCACTTCCCCGCCACAGGGAAGCTGCTAGCCGGGAATTCTCTGCCTGGTTCTACCCGCTGCCCGGAACGCTACGCAGGGCAAAAGCGATTCTCGTCCTCCGTGCTTGCTTTTTCTCAGAAAGAGCCGTGGTGTGCGTTTTCGCCGGAAAACGCGTTTTCGGCCGAAAACGTGTACGTTTGCACTTCCCCGCCACAGGGAAGCTGCTAGCCGGGAATTCTCTGCCTGGTTCTACCCGCTGCCCGGAACGCTACGCAGGGCAAAAGCGATTCTCGTCCTCCGTGCTTGCTTTTTCTCAGAAAGAGCCGTGGTGTGCGTTTTCGCCGGAAAACGCGTTTTCGGCCGAAAACGTGTACGTTTGCACTTCCCGGCCACAGGGAAGCTGCTAGCCGGGAATTCTCTGCCTGGTTCTACCCGCTGCCCGGAACGCTACGCAGGGCAAAAGCGATTCTCGTCCTCCGTGCTTGCTTTTTCTCAGAAAGAGCCGTGGTGTGCGTTTTCGCCGGAAAACGCGTTTTCGGCCGAAAACGTGTACGTTTGCACTTCCCCGCCACAGGGAAGCTGCTAGCCGGGAATTCTCTGCCTGGTTCTACCCGCTGCCCGGAACGCTACGCAGGGCAAAAGCGATTCTCGTCCTCCGTGCTTGCTTTTTCTCAGAAAGAGCCGTGGTGTGCGTTTTCGCCGGAAAACGCGTTTTCGGCCGAAAACGTGTACGTTTGCACTTCCCCGCCACAGGGAAGCTGCTAGCCGGGAATTCTCTGCCTGGTTCTACCCGCTGCCCGGAACGCTACGCAGGGCAAAAGCGATTCTCGTCCTCCGTGCTTGCTTTTTCTCAGAAAGAGCCGTGGTGTGCGTTTTCGCCGGAAAACGCGTTTTCGGCCGAAAACGTGTACGTTTGCACTTCCCCGCCACAGGGAAGCTGCTAGCCGGGAATTCTCTGCCTGGTTCTACTCGCTGCCCAGAACACTACGCAGGGCAAAAGCGATTCTCGTCCTCCGTGCTTGCTTTTTCTCAGAAAGAGCCGTGGTGTGCGTTTTCGGCAGAAAACGCGTTTTCGGCCGAAAACGTGTACGTTTGCACTTCCCGGCCACAGGGAAGCTGCTAGCCGGGAATTCTCTGCCTGGTTCTACCCGCTGCCCGGAACGCTACGCAGGGCAAAAGCGATTCTCGTCCTCCGTGCTTGCTTTTTCTCAGAACGAGCCGTGGTGTGCGTTTTCTCGAGAAAACGCGTTTTCGGCCGAAAACGTGTACGTTTGCACTTCCCCGCCACACGGAAGCTGCTAGCCGGGAATTCTCTGCCTGGTTCTACCCGCTGCCCGGAACGCTACGCAGGGCAAAAGCGATTCTCGTCCTCCGTGCTTGCTTTTTCTCAGAAAGAGCCGTGGTGTGCGTTTTCGCCGGAAAACGCGTTTTCGGCCGAAAACGTGTACGTTTGCACTTCCCGGCCACAGGGAAGCTGCTAGCCGGGAATTCTCTGCCTGGTTCTACCCGCTGCCCGGAACGCTACGCAGGGCAAAAGCGATTCTCGTCCTCCGTGCTTGCTTTTTCTCAGAAAGAGCCGTGGTGTGCGTTTTCGCCGGTAAACGCGTTTTCAGCCGAAAACGTGTACGTTTGCACTTCCCCGCCACAGGGAAGCTGCTAGCCGGGAATTCTCTGCCTGGTTCTACCCGCTGCCCGGAACGCTACGCAGGGCAAAAGCGGTTCTCGTCCTCAGTGCTTGCTTTTTCTCAGAAAGAGCCGTGGTGTGCGTTTTCGCCGGAAAACGCGTTTTCGGCCGAAAACGTGTACGTTTGCACTTCCCCGCCACAGGGAAGCTGCTAGACGGGAATTCTCTGCCTGGTTCTACCCGCTGCCCGGAACGCTACGCAGGGCAAAAGCGATTCTCGTCCTCCGTGCTTGCTTTTTCTCAGAAAGAGCCGTGGTGTGCGTTTTCGCCGCAAAACGCGTTTTCGGCCGAAAACGTGTACGTTTGCACTTCCCCGCCACAGGGAAGCTGCTAGCCGGCAATTCGCTGCCTGGTTCTACCCGCTGCCCGGAACGCTACGCAGGGCAAAAGCGATTCTCGTCCTCCGTGCTTGCTTTTTCTCAGAAAGAGCCGTGGTGTGCGTTTTCGCCGGAAAACGCGTTTTCGGCCGAAAACGTGTACGTTTGCACTTCCCGGCCACAGGGAAGCTGCTAGCCGGGAATTCTCTGCCTGGTTCTACCCGCTGCCCGGAACGCTACGCAGGGCAAAAGCGATTCTCGTCCTCCGTGCTTGCTTTTTCTCAGAAAGAGCCGTGGTGTGCGTTTTCGCCGGTAAACGCGTTTTCGGCCGAAAACGTGTACGTTTGCACTTCCCGGCCACTAGGAAGCTGCTAGAAGGGAATTCTCTGCCTGGTTCTACCCGCTGCCCGGAACGCTACGCAGGGCAAAAGCGATTCTCGTCCTCCGTGCTTGCTTTTTCTCAGAAAGAGCCGTGGTGTGCGTTTTCGCCGGAAAAAGCGTTTTTGGCGAAAACGTGTACATTTGCACTTCCCGGCCACAGGGAAGCTGCTAGCCGGGAATTCTCTGCCTGGTTCTACCCGCTGCCCGGAACACTACGCAGGGCAAAAGCGATTCTCGTCCTCCGTGCTTGCTTTTTCTCAGAAAGAGCCGTGGTGTGCGTTTTCGCCGGAAAACGCGTTTTCGGCCGAAAACGTGTACAATTGCACTTCCCGGCCACAGGGAAGCTGCTAGCCGGCAATTCGCTGCCTATTTCTACCCGCTGCTCAGAACGCTACGCAGGGCAAAAGCGGTTCTCGTCCTCCGTGCTTGCTTTTTCTCCGAAAGAGCCGTGGTGTGCGTTTTCGCCGGAAAACGCGTTTTCGGCCGAAAACGTGTACGTTTGCACTTCCCGGACACAGGGAAGCTGCTAGTCGGGAATTCTCTGCCTGGTTCTACCCGCTGCCCGGAACACTACGCAGGGCAAAAGCGATTCTCGTCCTCCGTGCTTGCTTTTTCTCAGAAAGAGCCGTGGTGTGCGTTTTCGCCGGAAAACGCGTTTTCGGCGAAAACGTGTACGTTTGCACTTCCCGGCCACAGGGAAGCTGCTAGTCGGGAATTCTCTGCCTGGTTCTACCCGCTGCCCGGAACACTACGCAGGGCAAAAGCGATTCTCGTCCTCCGTGCTTGCTTTTTCTCAGAAAGAGCCGTGGTGTGCTTTTTCGCCGGAAAACGCGTTTTCGGCCGAAAACGTGTACGTTTGCACTTCCCCGCCACAGGGAAGCTGCTAGCCGGGAATTCTCTGCCTGGTTCTACCCGCTGCCCGGAACGCTACGCAGGGCAAAAGCGATTCTCGTCCTCCGTGCTTGCTTTTTCTCAGAAAGAGCCGTGGTGTGCGTTTTCGCCGGAAAACGCGTTTTCGGCCGAAAACGTGTACGTTTGCACTTCCCGGCCACAGGGAAGCTGCTAGCCGGGAATTCTCTGCCTGGTTCTACCCGCTGCCCGGAACGCTACGCAGGGCAAAAGCGATTCTCGTCCTCCGTGCTTGCTTTTTCTCAGAAAGAGCCGTGGTGTGCGTTTTCGCCGGAAAACGCGTTTTCGGCCGAAAACGTGTACGTTTGCACTTCCCGGCCACAGGGAAGCTGCTAGCCGGGAATTCTCTGCCTGGTTCTACCCGCTGCCCGGAACGCTACGCAGGGCAAAAGCGATTCTCGTCCTCCGTGCTTGCTTTTTCTCAGAAAGAGCCGTGGTGTGCGTTTTCGCCGGAAAACGCGTTTTCGGCCGAAAACGTGTACGTTTGCACTTCCCGGCCACAGGGAAGCTGCTAGCCGGGAATTCTCTGCCTGGTTCTACCCGCTGCCCGGAACGCTACGCAGGGCAAAAGCGATTCTCGTCCTCCGTGCTTGCTTTTTCTCAGAAAGAGCCGTGGTGTGCGTTTTCGCCGGAAAACGCGTTTTCGGCCGAAAACGTGTACGTTTGCACTTCCCCGCCACAGGGAAGCTGCTAGCCGGGAATTCTCTGCCTGGTTCTACCCGCTGCCCGGAACGCTACGCAGGGCAAAAGCGATTCTCGTCCTCCGTGCTTGCTTTTTCTCAGAAAGAGCCGTGGTGTGCGTTTTCGCCGGAAAACGCGTTTTCGGCCGAAAACGTGTACGTTTGCACTTCCCCGCCACAGGGAAGCTGCTAGCCGGGAATTCTCTGCCTGGTTCTACCCGCTGCCCGGAACGCTACGCAGGGCAAAAGCGATTCTCGTCCTCCGTGCTTGCTTTTTCTCAGAAAGAGCCGTGGTGTGCGTTTTCGCCGGAAAACGCGTTTTCGGCCGAAAACGTGTACGTTTGCACTTCCCCGCCACAGGGAAGCTGCTAGCCGGGAATTCTCTGCCTGGTTCTACTCGCTGCCCAGAACACTACGCAGGGCAAAAGCGATTCTCGTCCTCCGTGCTTGCTTTTTCTCAGAAAGAGCCGTGGTGTGCGTTTTCGCCAGAAAACGCGTTTTCGGCCGAAAACGTGTACGTTTGCACTTCCCGGCCACAGGGAAGCTGCTAGCCGGGAATTCTCTGCCTGGTTCTACCCGCTGCCCGGAACGCTACGCAGGGCAAAAGCGATTCTCGTCCTCCGTGCTTGCTTTTTCTCAGAACGAGCCGTGGTGTGCGTTTTCTCGAGAAAACGCGTTTTCGGCCGAAAACGTGTACGTTTGCACTTCCCCGCCACACGGAAGCTGCTAGCCGGGAATTCTCTGCCTGGTTCTACCCGCTGCCCGGAACGCTACGCAGGGCAAAAGCGATTCTCGTCCTCCGTGCTTGCTTTTTCTCAGAAAGAGCCGTGGTGTGCGTTTTCGCCGGAAAACGCGTTTTCGGCCGAAAACGTGTACGTTTGCACTTCCCGGCCACAGGGAAGCTGCTAGCCGGGAATTCTCTGCCTGGTTCTACCCGCTGCCCGGAACGCTACGCAGGGCAAAAGCGATTCTCGTCCTCCGTGCTTGCTTTTTCTCAGAAAGAGCCGTGGTGTGCGTTTTCGCCGGTAAACGCGTTTTCAGCCGAAAACGTGTACGTTTGCACTTCCCCGCCACAGGGAAGCTGCTAGACGGGAATTCTCTGCCTGGTTCTACCCGCTGCCCGGAACGCTACGCAGGGCAAAAGCGGTTCTCGTCCTCCGTGCTTGCTTTTTCTCAGAAAGAGCCGTGGTGTGCGTTTTCGCCGGAAAACGCGTTTTCGGCCGAAAACGTGTACGTTTGCACTTCCCCGCCACAGGGAAGCTGCTAGACGGGAATTCTCTGCCTGGTTCTACCCGCTGCCAGGAACGCTACGCAGGGCAAAAGCGATTCTCGTCCTCCGTGCTTGCTTTTTCTCAGAAAGAGCCATGGTGTGCTTTTTCGCCGGAAAACGCGTTTTCGGCCGAAAACGTGTACGTTTGCACTTCCCCGCCACAGGGAAGCTGCTAGCCGGGAATTCTCTGCCTGGTTCTACCCGCTGCCCGGAACGCTACGCAGGGCAAAAGCGATACTCGTCCTCCGTGCTTGCTTTTTCTCAGAAAGAGCCGTGGTGTGCGTTTTCGCCGGAAAAAGCGTTTTCGGCGAAAACGTGTACGTTTGCACTTCCCGGCCACAGGGAAGCTGCTAGCCGGGAATTCTCTGCCTGGTTCTACCCGCTGCCCGGAACACTACGCAGGGCAAAAGCGATTCTCGTCCTCCGTGCTTGCTTTTTCTCAGAAAGAGCCGTGGTGTGCGTTTTCGCCGGAAAACGCGTTTTCGGCCGAAAACGTGTACGTTTGCACATCCCGGCCACAGGGAAGCTGCTAGCCGGGAATTCTCTGCCTGGTTCTACCCGCTGCCCGGAACGCTACGCAGGGCAAAAGCGATTTTCGTCCTCCGTGCTTGCTTTTTCTCAGAAAGAGCCATGGTGTGCTTTTTCGCCGGAAAACGCTTTTTCGGCCGAAAACGTGTACGTTTGCACTTCCCCGCCACAGGGAAGCTGCTAGCCGGGAATTCTCTGCCTGGTTCTACCCGCTGCTCAGAACGCTACGCAGGGCAAAAGCGATTCTCGTCCTCCGTACTTGCTTTTTCTCAGAAAGAGCCGTGGTGTGCGTTTTAGCCGGAAAACGCGTTTTCGGCCGAAAACGTGTACGTTTGCACTTCCCGGCCACAGGGAAGCTGCTAGCCGGGAATTCTCTGCCTGGTTCTACCCGCTGCCCGGAACGCTACGCAGGGCAAAAGCGATTCTCGTCCTCCGTGCTTGCTTTTTCTCAGAAAGAGCCGTGGTGTGCGTTTTCGCCGGAAAACGCGTTTTCGGCCGAAAACGTGTACGTTTGCAATTCCCGGCCACAGGGAAGCTGCTAGCCGGGAATTCTCTGCCTGGTTCTACCCGCTGCCCGGAACGCTACGCAGGGCAAAAGCGATTCTCGTCCTCCGTGCTTGCTTTTTCTCAGAAAGAGCCGTGGTGTGCGTTTTCGCCGGAAAACGCGTTTTCGGCCGAAAACGTGTACGTTTGCACTTCCCCGCCACAGGGAAGCTGCTAGCCGGGAATTCTCTGCCTGGTTCTACCCGCTGCCCGGAACGCTACGCAGGGCAAAAGCGATTCTCGTCCTCCGTGCTTGCTTTTTCTCAGAAAGAGCCGTGGTGTGCGTTTTCGCCGGAAAACGCGTTTTCGGCGAAAACGTGTACGTTTGCACTTCCCGTCCACAGGGAAGCTGCTAGCCGGGAATTCTCTGCCTGGTTCTACCCGCTGCCCGGAACACTACGCAGGGCAAAAGCGATTTTCGTCCTCCGTGCTTGCTTTTTCTCAGAAAGAGCCGTGGTGTGCGTTTTCGCCAGAAAACGCGTTTTCGGCCGAAAACGTGTACGTTTGCACTTCCCCGCCACAGGGAAGCTGCTAGCCGGGAATTCTCTGCCTGGTTCTACCCGCTGCCCGGAACGCTACGCAGGGCAAAAGCGATTCTCGTCCTCCGTGCTTGCTTTTTCTCAGAAAGAGCCGTGGTGTGCGTTTTCGCCAGAAAACGCGTTTTCGGCCGAAAACGTGTACGTTTGCACTTCCCGGCCACAGGGAAGCTGCTAGCCGGGAATTCTCTGCCTGGTTCTACCCGCTGCCCGGAACGCTACGCAGGGCAAAAGCGATTCTCGTCCTCCGTGCTTGCTTTTTCTCAGAAAGAGCCGTGGTGTGCGTTTTCGCCGGTAAACGCGTTTTCGGCCGAAAACGTGTACGTTTGCACTTCCCGGCCACAGGGAAGCTGCTAGCCGGGAATTCTCTGCCTGGTTCTACCCGCTGCCCGGAACACTACGCAGGGCAAAAGCGATTCTCGTCCTCCGTGCTTGCTTTTTCTCAGAACGAGCCGTGGTGTGCGTTTTCTCGAGAAAACGCGTTTTCGGCTGAAAACGTGTACGTTTGCACTTCCCGGCCACAGGGAAGCTGCTAGCCGGGAATTCTCTGCCTGGTTCTACCCGCTGCCCGGAACGCTACGCAGGGCAAAAGCGATTCTCGTCCTCTGTGCTTGCTTTTTCTCAGAAAGAGCCGTGGTGTGCGTTTTCGCCGGTAAACGCGTTTTCGGCCGAAAACTTGTACGTTTGCACTTCCCGGCCACAGGGAAGCTGCTAGCCGGGAATTCTCTGCCTGGTTCTACCCGCTGCCCGGAACGCTACGCAGGGCAAAAGCGATTCTCGTCCTCCGTGCTTGCTTTTTCTCAGAAAGAGCCGTGGTGTGCGTTTTCGCCGGAAAACGCGTTTTCGGCCGAAAACGTGTACGTTTGCACTTCCCCGCCACAGGGAAGCTGCTAGCCGGGAATTCTCTGCCTGGTTCTACCCGCTGCCCGGAACGCTACGCAGGGCAAAAGCGATTCTCGTCCTCCGTGCTTGCTTTTTCTCAGAAAGAGCCGTGGTGTGCGTTTTCGCCAGAAAACGCGTTTTTGGCCGAAAACGTGTACGTTTGCACTTCCCCGCCACAGGGAAGCTGCTAGCCGGGAATTCTCTGCCTGGTTCTACCCGCTGCCCGGAACGCTACGCAGGGCAAAAGCGATTCTCGTCCTCCGTGCTTGCTTTTTCTCAGAAAGAGCCGTGGTGTGCGTTTTCGCCGGAAAACGCGTTTTCGGCCGAAAACGTGTACGTTTGCACTTCCCGGCCACAGGGAAGCTGCTAGCCGGGAATTCTCTGCCTGGTTCTACCCGCTGCCCGGAACACTACGCAGGGCAAAAGCGATTCTCGTCCTCCGTGCTTGCTTTTTCTCAGAACGAGCCGTGGTGTGCGTTTTCTCGAGAAAACGCGTTTTCGGCCGAAAACGTGTACGTTTGCACTTCCCGGCCACAGGGAAGCTGCTAGCCGGGAATTCTCTGCCTGGTTCTACCCGCTGCCCGGAACGCTACGCAGGGCAAAAGCGATTCTCGTCCTCCGTGCTTGCTTTTTCTCAGAAAGAGCCGTGGTGTGCGTTTTCGCCGGTAAACGCGTTTTCGGCCGAAAACTTGTACGTTTGCACTTCCCGGCCACAGGGAAGCTGCTAGCCGGGAATTCTCTGCCTGGTTCTACCCGCTGCCCGGAACGCTACGCAGGGCAAAAGCGATTCTCGTCCTCCGTGCTTGCTTTTTCTCAGAAAGAGCCGTGGTGTGCGTTTTCGCCGGAAAACGCGTTTTCGGCCGAAAACGTGTACGTTTGCACTTCCCCGCCACAGGGAAGCTGCTAGCCGGGAATTCTCTGCCTGGTTCTACCCGCTGCCCGGAACGCTACGCAGGGCAAAAGCGATTCTCGTCCTCCGTGCTTGCTTTTTCTCAGAAAGAGCCGTGGTGTGCGTTTTCGCCGGAAAACGCGTTTTCGGCCGAAAACGTGTACGTTTGCACTTCCCGGCCACAGGGAAGCTGCTAGCCGGGAATTCTCTGCCTGGTTCTACCCGCTGCCCGGAACGCTACGCAGGGCAAAAGCGATTCTCGTCCTCCGTGCTTGCTTTTTCTCAGAAAGAGCCGTGGTGTGCGTTTTCGCCGGAAAACGCGTTTTCGGCCGAAAACGTAGTACGTTTGCACTTCCCCGCCACAGGGAAGCTGCTAGCCGGGAATTCTCTGCCTGGTTCTACCCGCTGCCCGGAACGCTACGCAGGGCAAAAGCGATTCTCGTCCTCCGTGCTTGCTTGTTCTCAGAAAGAGCCGTGGTGTGCGTTTTCGCCGGAAAACGCGTTTTCGGCCGAAAACGTGTACGTTTGCACTTCCCCGCCACAGGGAAGCTGCTAGCCGGGAATTCTCTGCCTGGTTCTACCCGCTGCCCGGAACGCTACGCAGGGCAAAAGCGATTCTCGTCCTCCGTGCTTGCTTTTTCTCAGAAAGAGCCGTGGTGTGCGTTTTCGCCGGAAAACTCGTTTTCGGCCGAAAACGTGTACGTTTGCACTTCCCGGCCACAGGGAAGCTGCTAGCCGGGAATTCTCTGCCTGGTTCTACCCGCTGCCCGGAACGCTACGCAGGGCAAAAGCGATTCTCGTCCTCCGTGCTTGCTTTTTCTCAGAAAGAGCCGTGGTGTGCGTTTTCGCCGGAAAACGCGTTTTCGGCCGAAAACGTGTACGTTTGCACTTCCCCGCCACAGGGAAGCTGCTAGCCGGGAATTCTCTGCCTGGTTCTACCCGCTGCCCGGAACACTACGCAGGGCAAAAGCGATTCTCGTCCTCCGTGCTTGCTTTTTCTCAGAACGAGACGTGGTGTGCGTTTTCGCGAGAAAACGCGTTTTCGGCCGAAAACGTGTACGTTTGCACTTCCCGGCCACAGGGAAGCTGCTAGCCGGGAATTCTCTGCCTGGTTCTACCCGCTGCCCGGAACGCTATGCAGGGCAAAAGCGATTCTCGTCCTCCGTGCTTGCTTTTTCTCAGAAAGAGCCGTGGTGTGCGTTTTCGCCGGAAAACGCGTTTTCGGCCGAAAACGTGTACGTTTGCACTTCCCGGCCACAGGGAAGCTGCTAGCCGGGAATTCTCTGCCTGGTTCTACCCGCTGCACGGAACGCTACGCAGGGCAAAAGCGGTTCTCGTCCTCCGTGCTTGCTTTTTCTCAGAAAGAGCCGTGGTGTGCGTTTTCGCCGGAAAACGCGTGTTCGGCCGAAAACGTGTACGTTTGCACTTCCCCGCCACAGGGAAGCTGCTAGACGGGAATTCTCTGCCTGGTTCTACCCGCTGCCCGGAACACTACGCAGGGCAAAAGCGATTCTCGTCCTCCGTGCTTGCTTTTTCTCAGAACGAGACGTGGTGTGCGTTTTCGCCGGAAAACGCGTTTTCGGCCGAAAACGTAGTACGTTTGCACTTCCCGGCCACAGGGAAGCTGCTAGCCGGGAATTCTCTGCCTGGTTCTACCCGCTGCACGGAACGCTACGCAGGGCAAAAGCGGTTCTCGTCCTCCGTGCTTGCTTTTTCTCAGAAAGAGCCGTGGTGTGCGTTTTCGCCGGAAAACGCGTTTTCGGCCGAAAACGTGTACGTTTGCACTTCCCCGCCACAGGGAAGCTGCTAGACGGGAATTCTCTGCCTGGTTCTACCCGCTGCCCGGAACGCTACGCAGGGCAAAAGCGATTCTCGTCCTCCGTGCTTCCTTTTTCTCAGAAAGAGCCGTGGTGTGCGTTTTCGCCGCAAAACGCGTTTTCGGCCGAAAACGTGTACGTTTGCACTTCCCGGCCACAGGGAAGCTGCTAGCCGGCAATTCGCTGCCTGGTTCTACCCGCTGCCCGGAACGCTACGCAGGGCAAAAGCGATTCTCGTCCTCCGTGCTTGCTTTTTCTCAGAAAGAGCCGTGGTGTGCGTTTTCGCCGGAAAACGCGTTTTCGGCCGAAAACGTGTACGTTTGCACTTCCCCGCCACAGGGAAGCTGCTAGCCGGGAATTCTCTGCCTGGTTCTACCCGCTGCCCGGAACACTACGCAGGGCAAAAGCGATTCTCGTCCTCCGTGCTTGCTTTTTCTCAGAACGAGACGTGGTGTGCGTTTTCGCGAGAAAACGCGTTTTCGGCCGAAAACGTGTACGTTTGCACTTCCCGGCCACAGGGAAGCTGCTAGCCGGGAATTCTCTGCCTGGTTCTACCCGCTGCCCGGAACGCTATGCAGGGCAAAAGCGATTCTCGTCCTCCGTGCTTGCTTTTTCTCAGAAAGAGCCGTGGTGTGCGTTTTCGCCGGAAAACGCGTTTTCGGCCGAAAACGTAGTACGTTTGCACTTCCCGGCCACAGGGAAGCTGCTAGCCGGGAATTCTCTGCCTGGTTCTACCCGCTGCCCGGAACGCTACGCAGGGCAAAAGCGATTCTCGTCCTCCGTGCTTGCTTTTTCTCAGAAAGAGCCGTGGTGTGCGTTTTCGCCGGAAAACGCGTTTTCGGCCGAAAACGTGTACGTTTGCACTTCCCCGCCACAGGGAAGCTGCTAGCCGGGAATTCTCTGCCTGGTTCTACCCGCTGCCCGGAACGCTACGCAGGGCAAAAGCGATTCTCGTCCTCCGTGCTTGCTTTTTCTCAGAAAGAGCCGTGGTGTGCGTTTTCGCCGGAAAACGCGTGTTCGGCCGAAAACGTGTACGTTTGCACTTCCCGGCCACAGGGAAGCTGCTAGCCGGGAATTCTCTGCCTGGTTCTACCCGCTGCACGGAACGCTACGCAGGGCAAAAGCGGTTCTCGTCCTCCGTGCTTGCTTTTTCTCAGAAAGAGCCGTGGTGTGCGTTTTCGCCGGAAAACGCGTGTTCGGCCGAAAACGTGTACGTTTGCACTTCCCCGCCACAGGGAAGCTGCTAGACGGGAATTCTCTGCCTGGTTCTACCCGCTGCCCGGAACGCTACGCAGGGCAAAAGCGATTCTCGTCCTCCGTGCTTGCTTTTTCTCAGAAAGAGCCGTGGTGTGCTTTTTCGCCGGAAAACGCGTGTTCGGCCGGAAACGTGTACGTTTGCACTTCCCCGCCACAGGGAAGCTGCTAGACGGGAATTCTCTGCCTGGTTCTACCCGCTGCCCGGAACGCTACGCAGGGCAAAAGCGATTCTCGTCCTCCGTGCTTGCTTTTTCTCAGAAAGAGCCGTGGTGTGCGTTTTCGCCGGAAAACGCGTTTTCGGCCGAAAACGTGTACGTTTGCACTTCCCGGCCACAGGGAAGCTGCTATCCGGGAATTCTCTGCCTGGTTCTACCCGCTGCCCGGAACGCTACGCAGGGCAAAAGCGATTCTCGTCCTCCGTGCTTGCTTTTTCTCAGAAAGAGCCGTGGTGTGCGTTTTCGCCGGAAAACGCGTTTTCGGCCGAAAACGTGTACGTTTGCACTTCCCCGCCACAGGAAGCTGCTAGCCGGGAATTCTCTGCCTGGTTCTACCCGCTGCCCGGAACACTACGCAGGGCAAAAGCGATTCTCGTCCTCCGTGCTTGCTTTTTCTCAGAAAGAGCCGTGGTGTGCGTTTTCGCCGGAAAACGTGTTTTCGGCCGAAAACGTAGTACGTTTGCACTTCCCGGCCACAGGGAAGCTGCTAGCCGGGAATTCTCTGCCTGGTTCTACCCGCTGCACGGAACGCTACGCAGGGCAAAAGCGATTCTCGTCCTCCGTGCTTGCTTTTTCTCAGAAAGAGCCGTGGTGTGCGTTTTCGCCGGAAAACGCGTTTTCGGCCGAAAACGTGTACGTTTGCACTTCCCCGCCACAGGGAAGCTGCTAGACGGGAATTCTCTGCCTGGTTCTACCCGCTGCCCGGAACGCTACGCAGGGCAAAAGCGATTCTCGTCCTCCGTGCTTCCTTTTTCTCAGAAAGAGCCGTGGTGTGCGTTTTCGCCGCAAAACGCGTTTTCGGCCGAAAACGTGTACGTTTGCACTTCCCGGCCACAGGGAAGCTGCTAGCCGGCAATTCGCTCCCTGGTTCTACCCGCTGCCCGGAACGCTACGCAGGGCAAAAGCGATTCTCGTCCTCCGTGCTTGCTTTTTCTCAGAAAGAGCCGTGGTGTGCGTTTTCGCCGGAAAACGCGTTTTCGGCCGAAAACGTGTACGTTTGCACTTCCCGGCCACAGGGAAGCTGCTAGCCGGAATTCTCTGCCTGGTTCTACCCGCTGCCCGGAACGCTACGCAGGGCAAAAGCGATTCTCGTCCTCCGTGCTTGCTTTTTCTCAGAAAGAGCCGTGGTGTGCGTTTTCGCCGGTAAACGCGTTTTCGGCCGAAAACGTGTACGTTTGCACTTCCCGGCCACTAGGAAGCTGCTAGAAGGGAATTCTCTGCCTGGTTCTACCCGCTGCCCGGAACGCTACGCAGGGCAAAAGCGATTCTCGTCCTCCGTGCTTGCTTTTTCTCAGAAAGAGCCGTGGTGTGCGTTTTCGCCGGAAAAAGCGTTTTTGGCGAAAACGTGTACGTTTGCACTTCCCGGCAACAGGGAAGCTGCTAGCCGGGAATTCTCTGCCTGGTTCTACCCGCTGCCCGCAACACTACGCAGGGCAAAAGCGATTCTCGTCCTCCGTGCTTGCTTTTTCTCAGAAAGAGCCGTGGTGTGCGTTTTCGCCGGAAAACGCGTTTTCGGCCGAAAACGTGTACAATTGCACTTCCCGGCCACAGGGAAGCTGCTAGCCGGCAATTCGCTGCCTATTTCTACCCGCTGCTCAGAACGCTACGCAGGGCAAAAGCGGTTCTCGTCCTCCGTGCTTGCTTTTTCTCCGAAAGAGCCGTGGTGTGCGTTTTCGCCGGAAAACGCGTTTTCGGCCGAAAACGTAGTACGTTTGCACTTCCCCGCCACAGGGAAGCTGCTAGCCGGGAATTCTCTGCCTGGTTCTACCCGCTGCCCGGAACGCTACGCAGGGCAAAAGCGATTCTCGTCCTCCGTGCTTGCTTTTTCTCAGAAAGAGCCGTGGTGTGCGTTTTCGCCGGAAAACGCGTTTTCGGCCGAAAACGTGTACGTTTGCACTTCCCGGCCACAGGGAAGCTGCTAGCCGGGAATTCTCTGCCTGGTTCTACCCGCTGCACGGAACGCTACGCAGGGCAAAAGCGGTTCTCGTCCTCCGTGCTTGCTTTTTCTCAGAAAGAGCCGTGGTGTGCGTTTTCGCCGGAAAACGCGTTTTCGGCCGAAAATGTGTACGTTTGCACTTCCCCGCCACAGGGAAGCTGCTAGACGGGAATTCTCTGCCTGGTTCTACCCGCTGCCCGGAACGCTACGCAGGGCAAAAGCGATTCTCGTCCTCCGTGCTTGCTTTTTCTCAGAAAGAGCCGTGGTGTGCGTTTTCGCCGGAAAACGCGTTTTCGGCCGAAAACGTGTACGTTTGCACTTCCCGTCCACAGGGAAGCTGCTAGCCGGGAATTCTCTGCCTGGTTCTACCCGCTGCCCGGAACGCTACGCAGGGCAAAAGCGATTCTCGTCCTCCGTGCTTGCTTTTTCTCAGAAAGAGCCATGGTGTGCTTTTTCGCCGGAAAACGCGTTTTCGGCCGAAAACGCGTACGTTTGCACTTCCCCGCCACAGGGAAGCTGCTAGCCGGGAATTCTCTGCCTGGTTCTACCCGCTGCCCGGAACGCTACGCAGGGCAAAAGCGATTCTCGTCCTCCGTGCTTGCTTTTTCTCAGAAAGAGCCGTGGTGTGCGTTTTCGCCGGAAAACGCGTTTTCGGCCGAAAACGTGTACGTTTGCACTTCCCGGCCACAGGGAAGCTGCTAGCCGGGAATTCTCTGCCTGGTTCTACCCGCTGCCCGGAACGATACGCAGGGCAAAAGCGATTCTCGTCCTCCGTGCTTGCTTTTTCTCAGAAAGAGCCGTGGTGTGCGTTTTCGCCGGAAAACGCGTTTTCGGCCGAAAACGTGTACGTTTGCACTTCCCGGCCACAGGGAAGCTGCTAGCCGGGAATTCTCTGCCTGGTTCTACCCGCTGCCCGGAACGCTACGCAGGGCAAAAGCGATTCTCGTCCTCCGTGCTTGCTTTTTCTCAGAAAGAGCCGTGGTGTGCGTTTTCGCCGGTAAACGCGTTTTCGGCCGAAAACGTGTACGTTTGCACTTCCCGGCCACAGGGAAGCTGCTAGACGGGAATTCTCTGCCTGGTTCTACCCGCTGCCCGGAACGCTACGCAGGGCAAAAGCGATTCTCGTCCTCCGTGCTTGCTTTTTCTCAGAAAGAGCCGTGGTGTGCGTTTTCGCCGGAAAAAGCGTTTTTGGCGAAAACGTGTACGTTTGCACTTCCCGGCCACAGGGAAGCTGCTAGCCGGGAATTCTCTGCCTGGTTCTACCCGCTGCCCGGAACACTACGCAGGGCAAAAGCGATTCTCGTCCTCCGTGCTTGCTTTTTCTCAGAAAGAGCCGTGGTGTGCGTTTTCGCCGGAAAACGCGTTTTCGGCCGAAAACGTGTACGTTTGCACTTCCCCGCCACAGGGCAGCTGCTAGCCGGGAATTCTCTGCCTGGTTCTACCCGCTGCCCGGAACGCTACGCAGGGCAAAAGCGATTCTCGTCCTCCGTGCTTGCTTTTTCTCAGAAAGAGCCGTGGTGTGCGTTTTCGCCGGAAAACGCGTTTTCGGCCGAAAACGTGTACGTTTGCACTTCCCGGCCACAGGGCAGCTGCTAGCCGGGAATTCTCTGCCTGGTTCTACCCGATGCCCGGAACGCTACGCAGGGCAAAAGCGATTCTCGTCCTCCGTGCTTGCTTTTTCTCAGAAAGAGCCGTGGTGTGCGTTTTCGCGGGAAAACGCGTTTTCGGCCGAAAACGTGTACGTTTGCACTTCCCGGCCACAGGGAAGCTGCTAGCCGGGAATTCTCTGCCTGGTTCTACCCGCTACCCGGAACACTACGCAGGGCAAAAGCGATTCTCGTCCTCCGTGCTTGCTTTTTCTCAGAAAGAGCCGTGGTGTGCGTTTTCGCCGGAAAACGCGTTTTCGGCCGAAAACGTGTACGTTTGCACTTCCCGGCCACAGGGAAGCTGCTAGACGGGAATTCTCTGCCTGGTTCTACCCGCTGCCCGGAACGCTACGCAGGGCAAAAGCGATTCTCGTCCTCCGTGCTTGCTTTTTCTCAGAAAGAGCCGTGGTGTGCGTTTTCGCCGGAAAAAGCGTTTTTGGCGAAAACGTGTACGTTTGCACTTCCCGGCCACAGGGAAGCTGCTAGCCGGGAATTCTCTGCCTGGTTCTACCCGCTGCCCGGAACACTACGCAGGGCAAAAGCGATTCTCGTCCTCCGTGCTTGCTTTTTCTCAGAAAGAGCCGTGGTGTGCGTTTTCGCCGGAAAACGCGTTTTCGGCCGAAAACGTGTACAATTGCACTTCCCGGCCACAGGGAAGCTGCTAGCCGGGAATTCTCTGCCAGGTTCTACCCGCTGCCCGGAACGCTACGCAGGGCAAAAGCGATTTTCGTCCTCCGTGCTTGCTTTTTCTCAGAAAGAGCCCTGGTGTGCTTTTTCGCCGGAAAACGCTTTTTCGGCCGAAAACGTGTACGTTTGCACTTCCCGGCCACAGGGAAGCTGCTAGCCGGGAATTCTCTGCCTGGTTCTACCCGCTGCTCAGAACGCTACGCAGGGCAAAAGCGATTCTCGTCCTCCGTGCTTGCTTTTTCTCAGAAAGAGCCGTGGTGTGCGTTTTCGCCGGAAAACGTGTTTTCGGCCGAAAACGTGTACGTTTGCACTTCCCGGCCACAGGGCAGCTGCTAGCCGGGAATTCTCTGCCTGGTTCTACCCGCTGCCCGGAACGCTACGCAGGGCAAAAGCGATTCTCGTCCTCCGTGCTTGCTTTTTCTCAGAAAGAGCCGTGGTGTGCGTTTTCGCCGGAAAACGCGTTTTCGGCCGAAAACGTGTACGTTTGCACTTCCCGGCCACAGGGAAGCTGCTAGCCGGGAATTCTCTGCCTGGTTCTACCCGCTACCCGGAACACTACGCAGGGCAAAAGCGATTCTCGTCCTCCGTGCTTGCTTTTTCTCAGAAAGAGCCGTGGTGTGCGTTTTCGCCGGAAAACGCGTTTTCGGCCGAAAACGTGTACGTTTGCACTTCCCGGCCACAGGGAAGCTGCTAGCCGGGAATTCTCTGCCTGGTTCTACCCGCTGCCCGGAACGCTACGCAGGGCAAAAGCGATTCTCGTCCTCCGTGCTTGCTTTTTCTCAGAAAGAGCCGTGGTGTGCGTTTTCGCCGGAAAACGCGTTTTCGGCCGAAAACGTGTACGTTTGCACATCCCGGCCACAGGGAAGCTGCTAGCCGGGAATTCTCTGCCTGGTTCTACCCGCTGCCCGGAACGCTACGCAGGGTAAAAGCGATTCTCGTCCTCCGTGCTTGCTTTTTCTCAGAAAGAGCCGTGGTGTGCGTTTTCGCCGGTAAACGCGTTTTCGGCCGAAAACGTGTACGTTTGCACTTCCCGGCCACAGGGAAGCTGCTATCCGGGAATTCTCTGCCTGGTTCTACCCGCTGCCCGGAACGCTACGCAGGGCAAAAGCGATTCTCGTCCTCCGTGCTTGCTTTTTCCCAGAAAGAGCCGTGGTGTGCGTTTTCGCCGGAAAACGCGTTTTCGGCCGAAAACGTGTACGTTTGCACTTCCCGGCCACAGGGAAGCTGCTAGCCGGGAATTCTCTGCCTGGTTCTACCCGCTGCCCGGAACGCTACGCAGGGCAAAAGCGATTCTCGTCCTCCGTGCTTGCTTTTTCTCAGAAAGAGCCGTGGTGTGCGTTTTCGCCGGAAAACGCGTTTTCGGCCGAAAACGTGTACGTTTGCACTTCCCGGCCACAGGGAAGCTGCTAGCCGGGAATTCTCTGCCTGGTTCTACCCGCTGCCCGGAACGCTACGCAGGGCAAAAGCGATTTTCGTCCTCCGTGCTTGCTTTTTCTCAGAAAGAGCCATGGTGTGCTTTTTCGCCGGAAAACGCTTTTTCGGCCGAAAACGTGTACGTTTGCACTTCCCGGCCACAGGGAAGCTGCTAGCCGGGAATTCTCTGCCTGGTTCTACCCGCTGCTCAGAACGCTACGCAGGGCAAAACCGATTCTCGTCCTCCGTGCTTGCTTTTTCTCAGAAAGAGCCGTGGTGTGCGTTTTCGCCGGAAAACGCGTTTTCGGCCGAAAACGTGTACGTTTGCACTTCCCCGCCACAGGGAAGCTGCTAGCCGGGAATTCTCTGCCTGGTTCTACCCGCTGCCCGGAACGCTACGCAGGGCAAAAGCGATTCTCGTCCTCCGTGCTTGCTTTTTCTCAGAAAGAGCCGTGGTGTGCGTTTTCGCCGGTAAACGCGTTTTCGGCCGAAAACGTGTACGTTTGCACTTCCCCGCCACAGGGCAGCTGCTAGCCGGGAATTCTCTGCCTGGTTCTACCCGCTGCCCGGAACTCTACGCAGGGCAAAAGCGATTCTCGTCCTCCGTGCTTGCTTTTTCTCAGAAAGAGCCGTGGTGTGCGTTTTCGCGGGAAAACGCGTTTTCGGCCGAAAACGTGTACGTTTGCACTTCCCGGCCACAGGGCAGCTGCTAGCCGGGAATTCTCTGCCTGGTTCTACCCGCTGCCCGGAACGCTACGCAGGGCAAAAGCGATTCTCGTCCTCCGTGCTTGCTTTTTCTCAGAAAGAGCCGTGGTGTGCGTTTTCGCCGGAAAACGCGTTTTCGGCCGAAAACGTGTACGTTTGCACTTCCCGGCCACAGGGAAGCTGCTAGACGGGAATTCTCTGCCTGGTTCTACCCGCTGCACGGAACGCTACGCAGGGCAAAAGCGATTCTCGTCCTCCGTGCTTGCTTTTTCTCAGAAAGAGCCGTGGTGTGCGTTTTCGCCGGAAAACGAGTTTTCGGCGAAAACGTGTACAATTGCACTTCCCGTCCACAGGGAAGCTGCTAGCCGGGAATTCTCTGCCTGGTTCTACCCGCTGCCCGCAACACTACGCAGGGCAAAAGCGATTCTCGTCCTCCGTGCTTGCTTTTTCTCAGAAAGAGCCGTGGTGTGCGTTTTCGCCGGAAAACGCGTTTTCGGCCGAAAACGTGTACGTTTGCACTTCCCCGCCACAGGGAAGCTGCTAGCCGGGAATTCTCTGCCTGGTTCTACCCGCTGCCCGGAACGCTACGCAGGGCAAAAGCGATTCTCGTCCTCCGTGCTTGCTTTTTCTCAGAAAGAGCCGTGGTGTGCGTTTTCGCCGGAAAACGCGTTTTCGGCCGAAAACGTGTACGTTTGCACTTCCCGGCCACAGGGAAGCTGCTAGCCGGGAATTCTCTGCCTGGTTCTACCCGCTGCCCGGAACGCTACGCAGGGCAAAAGCGATTCTCGTCCTCCGTGCTTGCTTTTTCTCAGAAAGAGCCGTGGTGTGCGTTTTCGCCGGAAAAAGAGTTTTCGGCGAAAACGTGTACGTTTGCACTTCCCGGCCACATGGAAGCTGCTAGCCGGGAATTCTCTGCCTGGTTCTACCCGCTGCCCGGAACACTACGCAGGGCAAAAGCGATTCTCGTCCTCCGTGCTTGCTTTTTCTCAGAAAGAGCCGTGGTGTGCGTTTTCGCCGGAAAACGCGTTTTCGGCCGAAAACGTGTACGTTTGCACTTCCCCGCCACAGGGAAGCTGCTAGCCGGGAATTCTCTGCCTGGTTCTACCCGCTGCCCGGAACGCTACGCAGGGCAAAAGCGATTCTCATCCTCCGTGCTTGCTTTTTCTCAGAAAGAGCCGTGGTGTGCGTTTTCGCCGGAAAACGCGTTTTCGGCCGAAAACGTGTACGTTTGCACTTCCCGGCCACAGGGAAGCTGCTAGCCGGGAATTCTCTGCCTGGTTCTACCCGCTGCCCGGAACGCTACGCAGGGCAAAAGCGATTCTCGTCCTCCGTGCTTGCTTTTTCTCAGAAAGAGCCATGGTGTGCTTTTTCGCTGGAAAACGCGTTTTCGGCCGAAAACGTGTACGTTTGCACTTCCCGGCCACAGGGAAGCTGCTAGCCGGCAATTCGCTGCCTATTTCTACCCGCTGCTCAGAACGCTACGCAGGGCAAAAGCGATTCTCGTCCTCCGTGCTTGCTTTTTCTCAGAAAGAGCCGTGGTGTGCGTTTTCGCCGGAAAACGCGTTTTCGGCTGAAAACGTGTACGTTTGCACTTCCCGGCCACAGGGAAGCTGCTAGCCGGGAATTCTCTGCCTGGTTCTACCCGCTGCCCGGAACGCTACGCAGGGCAAAAGCGATTCTCGTCCTCCGTGCTTGCTTTTTCTCAGAAAGAGCCGTGGTGTGCGTTTTCGCCGGAAAACGCGTTTTCGGCCGAAAACGTGTACGTTTGCATTTCCCGGCCACAGGGAAGCTGCTAGCCGGGAATTCTCTGCCTGGTTCTACCCGCTGCCCGGAACGCTACGCAGGGCAAAAGCGATTCTCGTCCTCCGTGCTTGCTTTTTCTCAGAAAGAGCTGTGGTGTGCGTTTTCGCCGGAAAACGCGTTTTCGGCCGAAAACGTGTACGTTTGCACTTCCCGGCCACAGGGAAGCTGCTAGCCGGCAATTCGCTGCCTATTTCTACCCGCTGCTCAGAACGCTACGCAGGGCAAAAGCGATTCTCGTCCTCCGTGCTTGCTTTTTCTCAGAAAGAGCCGTGGTGTGCGTTTTCGCCGGAAAACGCGTTTTCGGCCGAAAACGTAGTACGTTTGCACTTCCCGGCCACAGGGAAGATGCTAGCCGGGAATTCTCTGCCTGGTTCTACCCGCTGCCCGGAACGCTACGCAGGGCAAAAGCGATTCTCGTCCTCCGTGCTTGCTTTTTCTCAGAAAGAGCCGTGGTGTGCGTTTTCGCCAGAAAACGCGTTTTCGGCGAAAACGTGTACGTTTGCACTTCCCGGCCACAGGGCAGCTGCTAGCCGGGAATTCTCTGCCTGGTTCTACCCGCTGCCCGGAACGCTACGCAGGGCAAAAGCGATTCTCGTCCTCCGTGCTTGCTTTTTCTCAGAAAGAGCCGTGGTCTGCGTTTTCGCGGGAAAACGCGTTTTCGGCCGAAAACGTGTACGTTTGCACTTCCCGGCCACAGGGAAGCTGCTAGCCGGGAATTCTCTGCCTGGTTCTACCCGCTACACGGAACACTACGCAGGGCAAAAGCGATTCTCGTCCTCCGTGCTTGCTTTTTCTCAGAAAGAGCCCTGGTGTGCTTTTTCGCCGGAAAACGCTTTTTCGGCCGAAAACGTGTACGTTTGCACTTCCCGGCCACAGGGAAGCTGCTAGCCGGGAATTCTCTGCCTGGTTATACCCGCTGCTCAGAACGCTACGCAGGGCAAAAGCGATTCTCGTCCTCCGTGCTTGCTTTTTCTCAGAAAGAGCCGTGGTGTGCGTTTTCGCCGGAAAACGTGTTTTCGGCCGAAAACGTGTACGTTTGCACTTCCCGGCCACAGGGCAGCTGCTAGCCGGGAATTCTCTGCCTGGTTCTACCCGCTGCCCGGAACGCTACGCAGGGCAAAAGCGATTCTCGTCCTCCGTGCTTGCTTTTTCTCAGAAAGAGCCGTGGTGTGCGTTTTCGCCGGAAAACGCGTTTTCGGCCGAAAACGTGTACGTTTGCACTTCCCGGCCACAGGGAAGCTGCTAGCCGGGAATTCTCTGCCTGGTTCTACCCGCTACCCGGAACACTACGCAGGGCAAAAGCGATTCTCGTCCTCCGTGCTTGCTTTTTCTCAGAAAGAGCCGTGGTGTGCGTTTTCGCCAGAAAACGCGTTTTCGGCCGAAAACGTGTACGTTTGCACTTCCCGGCCACAGGGAAGCTGCTAGCCGGGAATTCTCTGCCTGGTTCTACCCGCTGCCCGGAACGATACGCAGGGCAAAAGCGATTCTCGTCCTCCGTGCTTGCTTTTTCTCAGAAAGAGCCGTGGTGTGCGTTTTCGCCGGAAAACGCATTTTCGGCGAAAACGTGTACGTTTGCACTTCCCGGCCACAGGGAAGCTGCTAGCCGGCAATTCGCTGCCTGGTTCTACCCGCTGCCCGGAACACTACGCAGGGCAAAAGCGATTCTCGTCCTCCGTGCTTGCTTTTTCTCAGAAAGAGCCGTGGTGTGCGTTTTCGTCGGAAAACGCGTTTTCGGCCGAAAACGTGTACGTTTGCACATCCCGGCCACAGGGAAGCTGCTAGCCGGGAATTCTCTGCCTGGTTCTACCCGCTGCCCGGAACGCTACGCAGGGTAAAAGCGATTCTCGTCCTCCGTGCTTGCTTTTTCTCAGAAAGAGCCGTGGTGTGCGTTTTCGCCGGTAAACGCGTTTTCGGCCGAAAACGTGTACGTTTGCACTTACCGGCCACAGGGAAGCTGCTAGCCGGGAATTCTCTGCCTGGTTCTACCCGCTGCCCGGAACGCTACGCAGGGCAAAAGCGATTCTCGTCCTCCGTGCTTGCTTTTTCTCAGAAAGAGCCGTGGTGTGCGTTTTCGCCGGAAAACGCGTTTTCGGCCGAAAACGTGTACGTTTGCACTTCCCGGCAACAGGGAAGCTGCTAGCCGGGAATTCTCTGCCTGGTTCTACCCGCTGCCCGGAACGCTACGCAGGGCAAAAGCGATTCTCGTCCTCCGTGCTTGCTTTTTCTCAGAAAGAGCCGTGGTGTGCGTTTTCGCCGGAAAACGCGTTTTGGGCCGAAAACGTGTACGTTTGCACTTCCCCGCCACAGGGAAGCTGCTAGACGGGAATTCTCTGCCTGGTTCTACCCGCTGCCCGGAACGCTACGCAGGGCAAAAGCGATTCTCGTCCTCCGTGCTTGCTTTTTCCCAGAAAGAGCCGTGGTGTGCGTTTTCGCCGGAAAACGCGTTTTGGGCCGAAAACGTGTACGTTTGCACTTCCCCGCCACAGGGAAGCTGCTAGACGGGAATTCTCTGCCTGGTTCTACCCGCTGCCCGGAACGCTACGCAGGGCAAAAGCGATTCTCGTCCTCCGTGCTTGCTTTTTCTCAGAAAGAGCCGTGGTGTGCGTTTTCGCCGGAAAACGCGTTTTCGGCCGAAAACGTGTACGTTTGCACTTCCCGGCCACAGGGAAGCTGCTAGCCGGGAATTCTCTGCCTGGTTCTACCCGCTGCCCGGAACGCTACGCAGGGCAAAAGCGATTTTCGTCCTCCGTGCTTGCTTTTTCTCAGAAAGAGCCATGGTGTGCTTTTTCGCCGGAAAACGCTTTTTCGGCCGAAAACGTGTACGTTTGCACTTCCCCGCCACAGGGAAGCTGCTAGCCGGGAATTCTCTGCCTGGTTCTACCCGCTGCTCAGAACGCTACGCAGGGCAAAACCGATTCTCGTCCTCCGTGCTTGCTTTTTCTCAGAAAGAGCCGTGGTGTGCGTTTTCGCCGGAAAACGCGTTTTCGGCCGAAAACGTGTACGTTTGCACTTCCCCGCCACAGGGAAGCTGCTAGACGGGAATTCTCTGCCTGGTTCTACCCGCTGCCCGGAACGCTACGCAGGGCAAAAGCGATTCTCGTCCTCCGTGCTTGCTTTTTCTCAGAAAGAGCCGTGGTGTGCGTTTTCGCCGGTAAACGCGTTTTCGGCCGAAAACGTGTACGTTTGCACTTCCCGGCCACAGGGCAGCTGCTAGCCGGGAATTCTCTGCCTGGTTCTACCCGCTGCCCGGAACGCTACGCAGGGCAAAAGCGATTCTCGTCCTCCGTGCTTGCTTTTTCTCAGAAAGAGCCGTGGTGTGCGTTTTCGCGGGAAAACGCGTTTTCGGCCGAAAACGTGTACGTTTGCACTTCCCGGCCACAGGGAAGCTGCTAGACGGGAATTCTCTGCCTGGTTCTACCCGCTGCCCGGAACGCTACGCAGGGCAAAAGCGATTCTCGTCCTCCGTGCTTGCTTTTTCTCAGAAAGAGCCGTGGTGTGCGTTTTCGCCGGAAAACGAGTTTTCGGCGAAAACGTGTACGTTTGCACTTCCCGGCCACAGGGAAGCTGCTAGCCGGGAATTCTCTGCCTGGTTCTACCCGCTGCCCGCAACACTACGCAGGGCAAAAGCGCTTCTCGTCCTCCGTGCTTGCTTTTTCTCAGAAAGAGCCGTGGTGTGCGTTTTCGCCAGAAAACGCGTTTTCGGCCGAAAACGTGTACGTTTGCACTTCCCCGCCACAGGGAAGCTGCTAGCCGGGAATTCTCTGCCTGGTTCTACCCGCTGCCCGGAACGCTACGCAGGGCAAAAGCGATTCTCGTCCTCCGTGCTTGCTTTTTCTCAGAAAGAGCCGTGGTGTGCGTTTTCGCTGGAAAACGCGTTTTCGGCCGAAAACGTGTACGTTTGCACTTCCCGGCCACAGGGAAGCTGCTAGCCGGGAATTCTCTGCCTGGTTCTACCCGCTGCCCGGAACGCTACGCAGGGCAAAAGCGATTCTCGTCCTCCGTGCTTGCTTTTTCTCAGAAAGAGCCGTGGTGTGCGTTTTCGCCGGAAAAAGAGTTTTCGGCGAAAACGTGTACGTTTGCACTTCCCGGCCACAGGGAAGCTGCTAGCCGGGAATTCTCTGCCTGGTTCTACCCGCTGCCCGGAACACTACGCAGGGCAAAAGCGATTCTCGTCCTCCGTGCTTGCTTTTTCTCAGAAAGAGCCGTGGTGTGCGTTTTCGCGGGAAAACGCGTTTTCGGCCGAAAACGTGTACGTTTGCACTTCCCCGCCACAGGGAAGCTGCTAGCCGGGAATTCTCTGCCTGGTTCTACCCGCTGCCCGGAACGCTACGCAGGGCAAAAGCGATTCTCATCCTCCGTGCTTGCTTTTTCTCAGAAAGAGCCGTGGTGTGCGTTTTCGCCGGAAAACGCGTTTTCGGCCGAAAACGTGTACGTTTGCACTTCCCGGCCACAGGGAAGCTGCTAGCCGGCAATTCGCTGCCTATTTCTACCCGCTGCTCAGAACGCTACGCAGGGCAAAAGCGATTCTCGTCCTCCGTGCTTGCTTTTTCTCAGAAAGAGCCGTGGTGTGCGTTTTCGCCGGAAAACGCGTTTTCGGCCGAAAACGTGTACGTTTGCACTTCCCGGCCACAGGGAAGCTGCTAGCCGGGAATTCTCTGCCTGGTTCTACCCGCTGCCCGGAACGCTACGCAGGGCAAAAGCGATTCTCGTCCTCCGTGCTTGCTTTTTCTCAGAAAGAGCCGTGGTGTGCGTTTTCGCCGGAAAACGCGTTTTCGGCCGAAAACGTGTACGTTTGCACTTCCCCGCCACAGGGAAGCTGCTAGCCGGGAATTCTCTGCCTGGTTCTACCCGCTGCCCGGAACGCTACGCAGGGCAAAAGCGATTCTCGTCCTCCGTGCTTGCTTTTTCTCAGAAAGAGCCGTGGTGTGCGTTTTCGCCGGAAAACGCGTTTTCGGCCGAAAACGTGTACGTTTGCACTTCCCGGCCACAGGGAAGCTGCTAGCCGGCAATTCGCTGCCTATTTCTACCCGCTGCTCAGAACGCTACGCAGGGCAAAAGCGATTCTCGTCCTCCGTGCTTGCTTTTTCTCAGAAAGAGCCGTGGTGTGCGTTTTCGCCGGAAAACGTGTTTTCGGCCGAAAACGTGTACGTTTGCACTTCCCGGCCACAGGGAAGCTGCTAGACGGGAATTCTCTGCCTGGTTCTACCCGCTGCCCGGAACGCTACGCAGGGCAAAAGCGATTCTTGTCATCCGTGCTTGCTTTTTCTCAGAAAGAGCCGTGGTGTGCGTTTTCGCCGGAAAACGCGTTTTCGGCGAAAACGTGTACGTTTGCACTTCCCGTCCACAGGGAAGCTGCTAGCCGGGAATTCTCTGCCTGGTTCTACCCGCTGCCCGGAACACTACGCAGGGCAAAAGCGATTCTCGTCCTCCGTGCTTGCTTTTTCTCAGAAAGAGCCGTGGTGTGCGTTTTCGCCGGAAAACGCGTTTTCGGCCGAAAACGTGTACGTTTGCACTTCCCGGCCACAGGGAAGCTGCTAGCCGGGAATTCTCTGCCTGGTTCTACCCGCTGCCCGGAACGGTACGCAGGGCAAAAGCGATTTTCGTCCTCTGTGCTTGCTTTTTCTCAGAAAGAGCCATGGTGTGCTTTTTCGCCGGAAAACGCTTTTTCGGCCGAAAACGTGTACGTTTGCACTTCCCCGCCACAGGGAAGCTGCTAGCCGGGAATTCTCTGCCTGGTTCTACCCGCTGCTCAGAACGCTACGCAGGGCAAAAGCGATTCTCGTCCTCCGTGCTTGCTTTTTCTCAGAAAGAGCCGTGGTGTGCGTTTTCGCCGGAAAACGCGTTTTCGGCCGAAAACGTGTACGTTTGCACTTCCCCGCCACAGGGAAGCTGCTAGCCGGGAATTCTCTGCCTGGTTCTACCCGCTGCCCGGAACGCTACGCAGGGCAAAAGCGATTCTCGTCCTCCGTGCTTGCTTTTTCTCAGAAAGAGCCGTGGTGTGCGTTTTCGCCGGTAAACGCGTTTTCGGCCGAAAACGTGTACGTTTGCACTTCCCGGCCACAGGGAAGCTGCTAGCCGGGAATTCTCTGCCTGGTTCTACCCGCTGCCCGGAACGCTACGCAGGGCAAAAGCGATTCTCGTCCTCCGTGCTTGCTTTTTCTCAGAAAGAGCCGTGGTGTGCGTTTTCGCGGGAAAACGCGTTTTCGGCCGAAAACGTGTACGTTTGCACTTCCCGGCCACAGGGCAGCTGCTAGCCGGGAATTCTCTGCCTGGTTCTACCCGCTGCCCGGAACGCTACGCAGGGCAAAAGCGATTCTCGTCCTCCGTGCTTGCTTTTTCTCAGAAAGAGCCGTGGTGTGCGTTTTCGCCGGAAAACGCTTTTTCGGCCGAAAACGTGTACGTTTGCACTTCCCCGCCACAGGGAAGCTGCTAGCCGGCAATTCTCTGCCTGGTTCTACCCGCTGCCCGGAACGCTACGCAGGGCAAAAGCGATTCTCGTCCTCCGTGCTTGCTTTTTCTCAGAAAGAGCCGTGGTGTGCTTTTTCGCCAGAAAACGAGTTTTCGGACGAAAACGTGTACGTTTGCACTTCCCGGCCACAGGGAAGCTGCTAGCCGGGAATTCTCTGCCTGGTTCTACCCGCTGCCCGGAACGCTACGCAGGGCAAAAGCGATTCTCGTCCTCCGTGCTTGCTTTTTCTCAGAAAGAGCCGTGGTGTGCGTTTTCGCCGGAAAACGCGTTTTCGGCCGAAAACGTGTACGTTTGCACTTCCCGGCCACAGGGAAGCTGCTAGCCGGGAATTCTCTGCCTGGTTCTACCCGCTGCCCGGAACGCTACGCAGGGCAAAAGCGATTCTCGTCCTCCGTGCTTGCTTTTTCTCAGAAAGAGCCGTGGTGTGCGTTTTCGCCGGAAAACGAGTTTTCGGCGAAAACGTGTACGTTTGCACTTCCCGGCCACAGGGAAGCTGCTAGCCGGGAATTCTCTGCCTGGTTCTACCCGCTGCCCGCAACACTACGCAGGGCAAAAGCGATTCTCGTCCTCCGTGCTTGCTTTTTCTCAGAAAGAGCCGTGGTGTGCGTTTTCTCGAGAAAACGCGTTTTCGGCCGAAAACGTGTACGTTTGCACTTCCCCGCCACAGGGAAGCTGCTAGCCGGGAATTCTCTGCCTGGTTCTACCCGCTGCCCGGAACGCTACGCAGGGCAAAAGCGATTCTCGTCCTCCGTGCTTGCTTTTTCTCAGAAAGAGCCGTGGTGTGCGTTTTCGCCGGAAAACGCGTTTTCGGCCGAAAACGTGTACGTTTGCACTTCCCGGCCACAGGGAAGCTGCTAGCCGGGAATTCTCTGCCTGGTTCTACCCGCTGCCCGGAACGCTACGCAGGGCAAAAGCGATTCTCGTCCTCCGTGCTTGCTTTTTCTCAGAAAGAGCCGTGGTGTGCGTTTTCGCCGGAAAACGCGTTTTCGGCCGAAAACGTGTACGTTTGCACTTCCCGGCCACAGGGAAGCTGCTAGCCGGGAATTCTCTGCCTGGTTCTACCCGCTGCCCGGAACGCTACGCAGGGCAAAAGCGATTCTCGTCCTCCGTGCTTGCTTTTTCTCAGAAAGAGCCGTGGTGTGCGTTTTCGCCGGAAAACGCGTTTTCGGCCGAAAACGTGTACGTTTGCACTTCCCGGCCACAGGGAAGCTGCTAGCCGGCAATTCGCTGCCTATTTCTACCCGCTGCTCAGAACGCTACGCAGGGCAAAAGCGATTCTCGTCCTCCGTGCTTGCTTTTTCTCAGAAAGAGCCGTGGTGTGCGTTTTCGCCGGAAAACGCGTTTTCGGCCGAAAACGTGTACGTTTGCACTTCCCGGCCACAGGGAAGCTGCTAGACGGGAATTCTCTGCCTGGTTCTACCCGCTGCCCGGAACGCTACGCAGGGCAAAAGCGATTCTCGTCCTCCGTGCTTGCTTTTTCTCAGAAAGAGCCGTGGTGTGCGTTTTCGCCGGAAAACGCGTTTTCGGCCGAAAACGTGTACGTTTGCACTTCCCGTCCACAGGGAAGCTGCTAGCCGGGAATTCTCTGCCTGGTTCTACCCGCTGCCCGGAACGCTACGCAGGGCAAAAGCGATTCTCGTCCTCCGTGCTTGCTTTTTCTCAGAAAGAGCCGTGGTGTGCGTTTTCGCCGGAAAACGCGTTTTCGGAGAAAAGGTGTACGTTTGCACTTCCCGGCCACAGGGAAGCTGCTAGCCGGGAATTCTCTGCCTGGTTCTACCCGCTGCCCGGAACGCTACGCAGGGCAAAAGCGATTCTCGTCTTCCGTGCTTGCTTTTTCCCAGAAAGAGCCGTGGTGTGCGTTTTTGCCGGAAAACGCGTTTTCGGCCGAAAACGTGTACGTTTGCACTTCCCGGCCACAGGGAAGCTGCTAGCCGGGAATTCTCTGCCTGGTTCTACCCGCTGCCCGGAACGCTACGCAGGGCAAAAGCGATTCTCGTCCTCCGTGCTTGCTTTTTCTCAGAAAGAGCCGTGGTGTGCGTTTTCGCCAGAAAACGCGTTTTCGGCCGAAAACGTGTACGTTTGCACTTCCCGGCCACAGGGAAGCTGCTAGACGGGAATTCTCTGCCTGGTTCTACCCGCTGCCCGGAACGCTACGCAGGGCAAAAGCGATTCTCGTCCTCCGTGCTTGCTTTTTCTCAGAAAGAGCCGTGGTGTGCGTTTTCGCCGGAAAACGCGTTTTCGGCGAAAACGTGTACGTTTGCACTTCCCGGCCACAGGGAAGCTGCTAGCCGGGAATTCTCTGCCTGGTTCTACCCGCTGCCCGGAAAGCTACGCAGGGCAAAAGCGATTCTCCTTCTCCGTGCTTGCTTTTTCTCAGAAAGAGCCGTGGTGTGCGTTTTCGCCGGAAAACGCGTTTTCGGCCGAAAACGTGTACGTTTGCACTTCCCGGCCACAGGGAAGCTGCTAGACGGGAATTCTCTGCCTGGTTCTACCCGCTGCCCGGAACGCTACGCAGGGCAAAAGCGATTCTCGTCCTCCGTGCTTGCTTTTTCTCAGAAAGAGCCGTGGTGTGCGTTTTCGCCGGAAAACGCGTTTTCGGCGAAAACGTGTACGTTTGCACTTCCCGTCCACAGGGAAGCTGCTAGCCGGGAATTCTCTGCCTGGTTCTACCCGCTGCCCGGAACACTACGCAGGGCAAAAGCGATTCTCGTCCTCCGTGCTTGCTTTTTCTCAGAAAGAGCCGTGGTGTGCGTTTTCGCCGGAAAACGCGTTTTCGGCCGAAAACGTGTACGTTTGCACTTCCCGGCCACAGGGAAGCTGCTAGCCGGGAATTCTCTGCCTGGTTCTACCCGCTGCCCGGAACGCTACGCAGGGCAAAAGCGATTCTCGTCTTCCGTGCTTGCTTTTTCCCAGAAAGAGCCGTGGTGTGCGTTTTCGCCGGAAAACGCGTTTTCGGCCGAAAACGTGTACGTTTGCACTTCCCGGCCACAGGGAAGCTGCTAGCCGGGAATTCTCTGCCTGGTTCTACCCGCTGCCCGGAACGCTACGCAGGGCAAAAGCGATTCTCGTCCTCCGTGCTTGCTTTTTCTCAGAAAGAGCCGTGGTGTGCGTTTTCGCGAGAAAACGCGTTTTCGGCCGAAAACGTGTACGTTTGCACTTCCCGGCCACAGGGAAGCTGCTAGACGGGAATTCTCTGCCTGGTTCTACCCGCTGCCCGGAACGCTACGCAGGGCAAAAGCGATTCTCGTCCTCCGTGCTTGCTTTTTCTCAGAAAGAGCCGTGGTGTGCGTTTTCGCCGGAAAACGCGTTTTCGGCGAAAACGTGTACGTTTGCACTTCCCGGCCACAGGGAAGCTGCTAGCCGGGAATTCTCTGCCTGGTTCTACCCGCTGCCCGGAAAGCTACGCAGGGCAAAAGCGATTCTCGTTCTCCGTGCTTGCTTTTTCTCAGAAAGAGCCGTGGTGTGCGTTTTCGCCGGTAAACGCGTTTTCGGCCAAAAACGTGTACGTTTGCACTTCCGCGCCACAGGGAAGCTGCTAGCCGGGAATTCTCTGCCTGGTTCTACCCGCTGCCCGGAACGCTACGCAGGGCAAAAGCGATTCTCGTCCTCCGTGCTTGCTTTTTCTCAGAAAGAGCCGTGGTGTGCGTTTTCGCCGGAAAACGCGTTTTCGGAGAAAAGGTGTACGTTTGCACTTCCCGGCCACAGGGAAGCTGCTAGCCGGGAATTCTCTGCCTGGTTCTACCCGCTGCCCGGAACACTACGGAGGGCAAAAGCGATTCTCGTCCTCCGTGCTTGCTTTTTCTCAGAAAGAGCCGTGGTGTGCGTTTTCGCCGGAAAACGCGTTTTCGGCCGAAAACGTGTACGTTTGCACTTCCCCGCCACAGGGAAGCTGCTAGCCGGGAATTCTCTGCCTGGTTCTACCCGCTGCCCGGAACGCTACGCAGGGCAAAAGCGATTCTCGTCCTCCGTGCTTGCTTTTTCTCAGAAAGAGCCGTGGTGTGCGTTTTCACCGGAAAACGCGTTTTCGGCCGAAAACGTGTACGTTTGCACTTCCCGGCCACAGGGAAGCTGCTAGCCAGCAATTCGCTGCCTGGTTCTACCCGCTGCCCGGAACGCTACGCAGGGCAAAAGCGATTCTCGTCCTCCGTGCTTGCTTTTTCTCAGAAAGAGCCGTGGTGTGCGTTTTCGCCGGAAAACGCGTTTTCGGCCGAAAACGTGTACGTTTGCACTTCCCCGCCACAGGGAAGCTGCTAGACGGGAATTCTCTGCCTGGTTCTACCCGCTGCCAGGAACGCTACGCAGGGCAAAAGCGATTCTCGTCCTCCGTGCTTGCTTTTTCTCAGAAAGAGCCATGGTGTGCGTTTTCGCCGGAAAACGCGTTTTCGGCCGAAAACGTGTACGTTTGCACTTCCCCGCCACAGGGAAGCTGCTAGCCGGGAATTCTCTGCCTGGTTCTACCCGCTGCCCGGAACGCTACGCAGGGCAAAAGCGATTCTCGTCCTCCGTGCTTGCTTTTTCTCAGAAGGAGCCGTGGTGTGCGTTTTCGCCGGAAAACGCGTTTTCGGCCGAAAACGTGTACGTTTGCACTTCCCGGCCACAGGGAAGCTGCTAGCCGGGAATTCTCTGCCTGGTTCTACCCGCTGCCCGGAACGCTACGCAGGGCAAAAGCGATTCTCGTCCTCCGTGCTTGCTTTTTCTCAGAAAGAGCCGTGGTGTGCGTTTTCGCCGGAAAACGCGTTTTCGGCCGAAAACGTGTACGTTTGCACTTCCCGGCCACAGGGAAGCTGCTAGACGGGAATTCTCTGCCTGGTTCTACCCGCTGCCCGGAACGCTACGCAGGGCAAAAGGGATTCTCGTCCTCCGTGCTTGCTTTTTCTCAGAAAGAGCCGTGGTGTGCGTTTTCGCCGGAAAACGCGTTTTCGGCCGAAAACGTGTACGTTTGCACTTCCCGGCCACAGGGAAGCTGCTAGCCGGGAATTCTCTGCCTGGTTCTACCCGCTGCCCGGAACACTACGCAGGGCAAAAGCGATTCTCGTCCTCCGTGCTTGCTTTTTCTCAGAAAGAGCCGTGGTGTGCGTTTTCGCCGGAAAACGCGTTTTCGGCCGAAAACGTGTACGTTTGCACTTCCCCGCCACAGGGAAGCTGCTAGCCGGGAATTCTCTGCCTGGTTCTACCCGCTGCCCGGAACGCTACGCAGGGTAAAAGCGATTCTCGTCCTCCGTGCTTGCTTTTTCTCAGAAAGAGCCGTGGTGTGCGTTTTCGCCGGAAAACGCGTTTTCGGCCGAAAACGTGTACGTTTGCACTTCCCGGCCACAGGGAAGCTGCTAGCCGGGAATTCTCTGCCTGGTTCTACCCGCTGCCCGGAACGCTACGCAGGGCAAAAGCGATTCTCGTCCTCCGTGCTTGCTTTTTCTCAGAAAGAGCCGTGGTGTGCGTTTTCGCGGGAAAACGCGTTTTCGGCCGAAAACGTGTACGTTTGCACTTCCCCGCCACAGGGAAGCTGCTAGCCGGGAATTCTCTGCCTGGTTCTACCCGCTGCCCGGAACGCTACGCAGGGCAAAAGCGATTCTCGTCCTCCGTGCTTGCTTTTTCTCAGAAAGAGCCGTGGTGTGCGTTTTCGCCGGAAAACGCGTTTTCGGCGAAAACGTGTACGTTTGCACTTCCCGGCCACAGGGAAGCTGCTAGTCGGGAATTCTCTGCCTGGTTCTACCCGCTGCCCGGAACACTACGCAGGGCAAAAGCGATTCTCGTCCTCCGTGCTTGCTTTTTCTCAGAAAGAGACGTGGTGTGCGTTTTCGCGAGAAAACGCGTTTTCGGCCGAAAACGTGTACGTTTGCACTTCCCGGCCACAGGGAAGCTGCTAGCCGGGAATTCTCTGCCTGGTTCTACCCGCTGCCCGGAACGCTACGCAGGGCAAAAGCGATTCTCGTCCTCCGTGCTTGCTTTTTCTCAGAAAGAGCCATGGTGTGCTTTTTCGCCAGAAAACGCTTTTTCGGCCGAAAACGTGTACGTTTGCACTTCCCCGCCACAGGGAAGCTGCTAGCCGGGAATTCTCTGCCTGGTTCTACCCGCTGCTCAGAACGCTACGCAGGGCAAAAGCGATTCTCGTCCTCCGTGCTTGCTTTTTCTCAGAAAGAGCCGTGGTGTGCGTTTTCGCCGAAAAACGCGTTTTCGGCCGAAAACGTGTACGTTTGCACTTCCCGGCCACAGGGAAGCTGCTAGCCGGGAATTCTCTGCCTGGTTCTACCCGCTGCCCGGAACGCTACGCAGGGCAAAAGCGATTCTCGTCCTCCGTGCTTGCTTTTTCTCAGAAAGAGCCGTGGTGTGCGTTTTCGCCGGAAAACGCGTTTTCGGCCGAAAACGTGTACGTTTGCACTTCCCGTCCACAGGGAAGCTGCTAGCCGGGAATTCTCTGCCTGGTTCTACCCGCTGCCCGGAACGCTACGCAGGGCAAAAGCGATTCTCGTCCTCCGTGCTTGCTTTTTCTCAGAAAGAGCCGTGGTGTGCGTTTTCGCCGGAAAACGCGTTTTCGGAGAAAAGGTGTACGTTTGCACTTCCCGGCCACAGGGAAGCTGCTAGCCGGGAATTCTCTGCCTGGTTCTACCCGCTGCCCGGAACGCTACGCAGGGCAAAAGCGATTCTCGTCTTCCGTGCTTGCTTTTTCCCAGAAAGAGCCGTGGTGTGCGTTTTTGCCGGAAAACGCGTTTTCGGCCGAAAACGTGTACGTTTGCACTTCCCGGCCACAGGGAAGCTGCTAGACGGGAATTCTCTGCCTGGTTCTACCCGCTGCCCGGAACGCTACGCAGGGCAAAAGCGATTCTCGTCCTCCGTGCTTGCTTTTTCTCAGAAAGAGCCGTGGTGTGCGTTTTCGCCAGAAAACGCGTTTTCGGCCGAAAACGTGTACGTTTGCACTTCCCGGCCACAGGGAAGCTGCTAGACGGGAATTCTCTGCCTGGTTCTACCCGCTGCCCGGAACGCTACGCAGGGCAAAAGCGATTCTCGTCCTCCGTGCTTGCTTTTTCTCAGAAAGAGCCGTGGTGTGCGTTTTCGCCGGAAAACGCGTTTTCGGCGAAAACGTGTACGTTTGCACTTCCCGGCCACAGGGAAGCTGCTAGCCGGGAATTCTCTGCCTGGTTCTACCCGCTGCCCGGAAAGCTACGCAGGGCAAAAGCGATTCTCCTTCTCCGTGCTTGCTTTTTCTCAGAAAGAGCCGTGGTGTGCGTTTTCGCCGGAAAACGCGTTTTCGGCCGAAAACGTGTACGTTTGCACTTCCCGGCCACAGGGAAGCTGCTAGACGGGAATTCTCTGCCTGGTTCTACCCGCTGCCCGGAACGCTACGCAGGGCAAAAGCGATTCTCGTCCTCCGTGCTTGCTTTTTCTCAGAAAGAGCCGTGGTGTGCGTTTTCGCCGGAAAACGCGTTTTCGGCGAAAACGTGTACGTTTGCACTTCCCGTCCACAGGGAAGCTGCTAGCCGGGAATTCTCTGCCTGGTTCTACCCGCTGCCCGGAACACTACGCAGGGCAAAAGCGATTCTCGTCCTCCGTGCTTGCTTTTTCTCAGAAAGAGCCGTGGTGTGCGTTTTCGCCGGAAAACGCGTTTTCGGCCGAAAACGTGTACGTTTGCACTTCCCGGCCACAGGGAAGCTGCTAGCCGGGAATTCTCTGCCTGGTTCTACCCGCTGCCCGGAACGCTACGCAGGGCAAAAGCGATTCTCGTCTTCCGTGCTTGCTTTTTCCAGAAAGAGCCGTGGGTGTGCGTTTTCGCGGAAAAGCGTTTTCGGCCGAAAACGTGTACGTTTGCACTTCCCGGCCACAGGGAAGCTGCTAGCCGGGAATTCTCTGCCTGGTTCTACCCGCTGCCCGGAACGCTACGCAGGGCAAAAGCGATTCTCGTCCTCCGTGCTTGCTTTTTCTCAGAAAGAGCCGTGGTGTGCGTTTCGCGAGAAAACGCGTTTTCGGCCGAAAACGTGTACGTTTGCACTTCCCGGCCACAGGGAAGCTGCTAGACGTGAATTCTCTGGCCTGGTTCTACCCGCTGCCCGGAACGCTACGCAGGGCAAAAGCGATTCTCGTCCTCCGTGCTTGCTTTTTCTCAGAAAGAGCCGTGGTGTGCTTTTCGCCGGAAAACGCGTTTTCGGCGAAAACGTGTACGTTTGCACTTCCCGGCCACAGGGAAGCTGCTAGCCGGGAATTCTCTGCCTGGTTCTACCCGCTGCCCGGAAAGCTACGCAGGGCAAAAGCGATTCTCGTTCTCCGTGCTTGCTTTTTCTCAGAAAGAGCCGTGGTGTGCGTTTTCGCCGGTAAACGCGTTTTCGGCCAAAAACGTGTACGTTTGCACTTCCGCGCCACAGGGAATCTGCTAGCCGGGAATTCTCTGCCTGGTTCTACCCGCTGCCCGGAACGCTACGCAGGGCAAAAGCGATTCTCGTCCTCCGTGCTTGCTTTTTCTCAGAAAGAGCCGTGGTGTGCGTTTTCGCCGGAAAACGCGTTTTCGGAGAAAAGGTGTACGTTTGCACTTCCCGGCCACAGGGAAGCTGCTAGCCGGGAATTCTCTGCCTGGTTCTACCCGCTGCCCGGAACACTACGGAGGGCAAAAGCGATTCTCGTCCTCCGTGCTTGCTTTTTCTCAGAAAGAGCCGTGGTGTGCGTTTTCGCCGGAAAACGCGTTTTCGGCCGAAAACGTGTACGTTTGCACTTCCCCGCCACAGGGAAGCTGCTAGCCGGGAATTCTCTGCCTGGTTCTACCCGCTGCCCGGAACGCTACGCAGGGCAAAAGCGATTCTCGTCCTCCGTGCTTGCTTTTTCTCAGAAAGAGCCGTGGTGTGCGTTTTCACCGGAAAACGCGTTTTCGGCCGAAAACGTGTACGTTTGCACTTCCCGGCCACAGGGAAGCTGCTAGCCAGCAATTCGCTGCCTGGTTCTACCCGCTGCCCGGAACGCTACGCAGGGCAAAAGAGATTCTCGTCCTCCGTGCTTGCTTTTTCTCAGAAAGAGCCGTGGTGTGCGTTTTCGCCGGAAAACGCGTTTTCGGCCGAAAACGTGTACGTTTGCACTTCCCCGCCACAGGGAAGCTGCTAGACGGGAATTCTCTGCCTGGTTCTACCCGCTGCCAGGAACGCTACGCAGGGCAAAAGCGATTCTCGTCCTCCGTGCTTGCTTTTTCTCAGAAAGAGCCATGGTGTGCGTTTTCGCCGGAAAACGCGTTTTCGGCCGAAAACGTGTACGTTTGCACTTCCCCGCCACAGGGAAGCTGCTAGCCGGGAATTCTCTGCCTGGTTCTACCCGCTGCCCGGAACGCTACGCAGGGCAAAAGCGATTCTCGTCCTCCGTGCTTGCTTTTTCTCAGAAGGAGCCGTGGTGTGCGTTTTCGCCGGAAAACGCGTTTTCGGCCGAAAACGTGTACGTTTGCACTTCCCGGCCACAGGGAAGCTGCTAGCCGGGAATTCTCTGCCTGGTTCTACCCGCTGCCCGGAACGCTACGCAGGGCAAAAGCGATTCTCGTCCTCCGTGCTTGCTTTTTCTCAGAAAGAGCCGTGGTGTGCGTTTTCGCCGGAAAACGCGTTTTCGGCCGAAAACGTGTACGTTTGCACTTCCCGGCCACAGGGAAGCTGCTAGACGGGAATTCTCTGCCTGGTTCTACCCGCTGCCCGGAACGCTACGCAGGGCAAAAGGGATTCTCGTCCTCCGTGCTTGCTTTTTCTCAGAAAGAGCCGTGGTGTGCGTTTTCGCCGGAAAACGCGTTTTCGGCCGAAAACGTGTACGTTTGCACTTCCCGGCCACAGGGAAGCTGCTAGCCGGGAATTCTCTGCCTGGTTCTACCCGCTGCCCGGAACACTACGCAGGGCAAAAGCGATTCTCGTCCTCCGTGCTTGCTTTTTCTCAGAAAGAGCCGTGGTGTGCGTTTTCGCCGGAAAACGCGTTTTCGGCCGAAAACGTGTACGTTTGCACTTCCCCGCCACAGGGAAGCTGCTAGCCGGGAATTCTCTGCCTGGTTCTACCCGCTGCCCGGAACGCTACGCAGGGTAAAAGCGATTCTCGTCCTCCGTGCTTGCTTTTTCTCAGAAAGAGCCGTGGTGTGCGTTTTCGCCGGAAAACGCGTTTTCGGCCGAAAACGTGTACGTTTGCACTTCCCGGCCACAGGGAAGCTGCTAGCCGGGAATTCTCTGCCTGGTTCTACCCGCTGCCCGGAACGCTACGCAGGGCAAAAGCGATTCTCGTCCTCCGTGCTTGCTTTTTCTCAGAAAGAGCCTTGGTGTGCGTTTTCGCCGGAAAACGCGTTTTCGGCCGAAAACGTGTACGTTTGCACTTCCCGGCCACAGGGAAGCTGCTAGCCGGGAATTCTCTGCCTGGTTCTACCCGCTGCCCGGAACGCTACGCAGGGCAAAAGCGATTGTCGTCCTCCGTGCTTGCTTTTTCTCAGAAAGAGCCGTGGTGTGCGTTTTCGCCGGAAAACGCGTTTTCGGCCGGAAACGTGTACGTTTGCACTTCCCCGCCACAGGGAAGCTGCTAGCCGGCAATTCGCTGCCTATTTCTACCCGCTGCTCAGAACGTTACGCAGGGCAAAAGCGATTCTCGTCCTCCGTGCTTTCTTTTTCTCAGAAAGAGCCGTGGTGTGCGTTTTCGCGGGAAAACGCGTTTTCGGCCGAAAACGTGTACGTTTGCACTTCCCGGCCACAGGGAAGCTGCTAGCCGGGAATTCTCTGCCTGGTTCTACCCGCTGCCCGGAACGCTACGCAGGGCAAAAGCGATTCTCGTCCTCCGTGCTTGCTTTTTCTCAGAAAGAGCCGTGGTGTGCTTTTTCGCCGGAAAACGCGTTTTCGGCCGAAAACGTGTACGTTTGCACTTCCCGGCCACAGGGAAGCTGCTAGCCGGGAATTCTCTGCCTGGTTCTACCCGCTGCCCGGAACACTACGCAGGGCAAAAGCGATTCTCGTCCTCCGTGCTTGCTTTTTCTCAGAAAGAGCCGTGGTGTGCGTTTTCGCCAGAAAACGCGTTTTCGGCCGAAAACGTGTACGTTTGCACTTCCCCGCCACAGGGAAGCTGCTAGCCGGGAATTCTCTGCCTGGTTCTACCCGCTGCCCGGAACGCTACGCAGGGCAAAAGCGATTCTCGTCCTCCGTGCTTGCTTTTTCTCAGAAAGAGCCATGGTGTGCTTTTTCGCCGGAAAACGCTTTTTCGGCCGAAAACGTGTACGTTTGCACTTCCCCGCCACAGGGAAGCTGCTAGCCGGGAATTCTCTGCCTGGTTCTACCCGCTGCTCGGAACGCTACGCAGGGCAAAAGCGATTCTCGTCCTCCGTGCTTGCTTTTTCTCAGAAAGAGCCGTGGTGTGCTTTTTCGCCGGAAAACGCGTTTTCGGCCGAAAACGTGTACGTTTGCACTTCCCCGACACAAGGAAGCTGCTAGCCGGGAATTCTCTGCCTGGTTCTACCCGCTGCCCGGAACGCTACGCAGGGCAAAAGCGATTCTCGTCCTCCGTGCTTGCTTTTTCTCAGAAAGAGCCGTGGTGTGCGTTTTCGCCGGAAAACGCGTTTTCGGCCGAAAACGTGTACGTTTGCACTTCCCGGCCACAGGGAAGCTGCTAGCCGGGAATTCTCTGCCTGGTTCTACCCGCTGCCCGGAACGCTACGCAGGGCAAAAGCGATTCTCGTCCTCCGTGCTAGCTTTTTCTCAGAAAGAGCCGTGGTGTGCGTTTACGCCGGAAAACGCTTTTTCGGCCGAAAACGTGTACGTTTGCACTTCCCCGCCACAGGGAAGCTGCTAGCCGGGAATTCTCTGCCTGGTTCTACCCGCTGCTCGGAACGCTACGCAGGGCAAAAGCGATTCTCGTCCTCCGTGCTTGCTTTTTCTCAGAAAGAGCCGTGGTGTGCTTTTTCGCCGGAAAACGCGTTTTCGGCCGAAAACGTGTACGTTTGCACTTCCCCGACACAAGGAAGCTGCTAGCCGGGAATTCTCTGCCTGGTTCTACCCGCTGCCCGGAACGCTACGCAGGGCAAAAGCGATTCTCGTCCTCCGTGCTTGCTTTTTCTCAGAAAGAGCCGTGGTGTGCGTTTTCGCCGGAAAACGCGTTTTCGGCCGAAAACGTGTACGTTTGCACTTCCCGGCCACAGGGAAGCTGCTAGCCGGGAATTCTCTGCCTGGTTCTACCCGCTGCCCGGAACGCTACGCAGGGCAAAAGCGATTCTCGTCCTCCGTGCTAGCTTTTTCTCAGAAAGAGCCGTGGTGTGCGTTTACGCCGGAAAACGCGTTTTCGGCCGAAAACGTGTACGTTTGCACTTCCCGGCCACAGGGAAGCTGCTAGCCGGGAATTCTCTGCCTCGTTCTACCCGCTGCCCGGAACGCTACGCAGGGCAAAAGCGATTCTCGTCCTCCGTGCTTGCTTTTTCTCAGAAAGAGCCGTGGTGTGCGTTTTCGCCGGAAAACGCCTTTTACGGCCGAAAACGTGTACGTTTGCACTTCCCGGCCACAGGGAAGCTGCTAGACGGGAATTCTCTGCCTGGTTCTACCCGCTGCCCGGAACGCTACGCAGGGCAAAAGCGATTCTCGTCCTCCGTGCTTGCTTTTTCTCAGAAAGAGCCGTGGTGTGCGTTTTCGCCGGAAAAAGCGTTTTTGGCGAAAACGTGTACGTTTGCACTTCCCGGCCACAGGGAAGTTGCTAGCCGGGAATTCTCTGCCTGGTTCTACCCGCTGCCCGGAACACTACGCAGGGCAAAAGCGATTCTCGTCCTCCGTGCTTGCTTTTTCTCAGAAAGAGCCGTGGTGTGCGTTTTCGCCAGAAAACGCGTTTTCGGCCGAAAACGTGTACGTTTGCACTTCGCCGCCACAGGGAAGCGGCTAGCCGGGAATTCTCTGCCTGGTTCTACCCGCTGCCCGGAACGCTACGCAGGGCAAAAGCGATTCTCGTCCTCCGTGCTTGCTTTTTCTCAGAAAGAGCCGTGGTGTGCGTTTTCGCCGGAAAACGCGTTTTCGGCCGAAGACGTGTACGTTTGCACTTCCCGGCCACAGGGAAGCTGCTAGCCGGGAATTCTCTGCCTGGTTCTACCCGCTGCCCGGAACGCTACGCAGGGCAAAAGCGATTCTCGTCCTCCGTGCTTGCTTTTTCTCAGAAAGAGCCGTGGTGTGCGTTTTCGCCGGAAAACGCGTTTTCGGCCGAAAACGTGTACGTTTGCACTTCCCCGCCACAGGGAAGCTGCTAGCCGGGAATTTTCTGCCTCGTTCTACCCGCTGCCCGGAACGCTACGCAGGGCAAAAGCGATTCTCGTCCTCCGTGCTTGCTTTTTCTCAGAAAGAGCCGTGGTGTGCGTTTTCGCCGGAAAACGCGTTTTCGGCCGAAAACGTGTACGTTTGCACTTCCCCGCCACAGGGAAGCTGCTAGCCGGGAATTCTCTGCCTGGTTCTACCCGCTGCCCGTAACGCTACGCAGGGCAAAAGCGATTCTCGTCCTCCGTGCTTGCTTTTTCTCAGAAAGAGCCGTGGTGTGCGTTTTCGCCGGAAAACGCGTTTTCGGCCGAAAACGCGTACGTTTGCACTTCCCGGCCACAGGGAAGCTGCTAGCCGGGAATTCTCTGCCTGGTTCTACCCGCTGCCCGGAACGCTACGCAGGGCAAAAGCGATTCTCGTCCTCCGTGCTTGCTTTTTCTCAGAAAGAGCCGTGGTGTGCGTTTTCGCCGGTAAACGCGTTTTCGGCCGAAAACGTGTACGTTTGCACTTCCCGGCCACAGGGAAGCTGCTAGCCGGGAATTCTCTGCCTGGTTCTACCCGCTGCCCGGAACGCTACGCAGGGCAAAAGCGATTTTCGTCCTCCGTGCTTGCTTTTTCTCAGAAAGAGCCGTGGTGTGCGTTTTCGCCAGAAAAAGCGTTTTCGGCCGAAAACGTGTACGTTTGCACTTCCCCGCCACAGGGAAGCTGCTAGCCGGGAATTCTCTGCCTGGTTCTACCCGCTGCCCGGAACGCTACGCAGGGCAAAAGCGATTCTCGTCCTCCGTGCTTGCTTTTTCTCAGAAAGAGCCGTGGTGTGCTTTTTCGCCAGAAAACGCGTTTTCGGCCGAAAACGTGTACGTTAGCACTTCCCGGCCACAGGGGAGCTGCTAGCCGGGAATTCTCTGCCTGGTTCTACCCGCTGCCCGGAACGCTACGCAGGGCAAAAATCGATTCTCGTCCTCCGTGCTTGCTTTTTCTCAGAAAGAGCCGTGGTGTGCGTTTTCGCCGGAAAACGCGTTTTCGGCCGAAAACGTGTACGTTTGCACTTCCCCGCCACAGGGAAGCTGCTAGCCGGGAATTCTCTGCCTGGTTCTACCCGCTGCCCGTAACGCTACGCAGGGCAAAAGCGATTCTCGTCCTCCGTGCTTGCTTTTTCTCAGAAAGAGCCGTGGTGTGCGTTTTCGCCGGAAAACGCGTTTTCGGCCGAAAACGCGTACGTTTGCACTTCCCGGCCACAGGGAAGCTGCTAGCCGGGAATTCTCTGCCTGGTTCTACCCGCTGCCCGGAACGCTACGCAGGGCAAAAGCGATTCTCGTCCTCCGTGCTTGCTTTTTCTCAGAAAGAGCCGTGGTGTGCGTTTTCGCCGGAAAACGCGTTTTCGGCCGAAAACGCGTACGTTTGCACTTCCCGGCCACAGGGAAGCTGCTAGCCGGGAATTCTCTGCCTGGTTCTACCCGCTGCCCGGAACGCTACGCAGGGCAAAAGCGATTCTCGTCCTCCGTGCTTGCTTTTTCTCAGAAAGAGCCGTGGTGTGCGTTTTCGCCGGTAAACGCGTTTTCGGCCGAAAACGTGTACGTTTGCACTTCCCGGCCACAGGGAAGCTGCTAGCCGGGAAAGCCGGGAATTCTCTGCCTGGTTCTACCCGCTGCCCGGAACGCTACGCAGGGCAAAAGCGGTTCTCGTCCTCCGTGCTTGCTTTTTCTCAGAAAGAGCCGTGGTGTGCGTTTTCGCCGGAAAACGCGTTTTCGGCCGAAAACGTGTACGTTTGCACTTCCCCGCCACAGGGAAGCTGCTAGCCGGGAATTCTCTGCCTGGTTCTACCCGCTGCCCGGAACGCTACGCAGGGCAAAAGCGGTTCTCGTCCTCCGTGCTTGCTTTTTCTCAGAAAGAGCCGTGGTGTGCGTTTTCGCCGGAAAACGCGTTTTCGGCCGAAAACGTGTACGTTTGCACTTCCCCGCCACAGGGAAGCTGCTAGCCGGGAATTCTCTGCCTGGTTCTACCCGCTGCCCGGAACGCTACGCAGGGCAAAAGCGGTTCTCGTCCTCCGTGCTTGCTTTTTCTCAGAAGAGCCGTGGTGTGCGTTTTCGCCGGAAAACGCGTTTTCGGCCGAAAACGTGTACGTTTGCACTTCCCCGCCACAGGGAAGCTGCTAGCCGGGAATTCTCTGCCTGGTTCTACCCGCTGCCCGGAACGCTACGCAGGGCAAAAGCGGTTCTCGTCCTCCGTGCTTGCTTTTTCTCAGAAAGAGCCGTGGTGTGCGTTTTCGCCGGAAAACGCGTTTTCGGCCGAAAACGTGTACGTTTGCACTTCCCCGCCACAGGGAAGCTGCTAGCCGGGAATTCTCTGCCTGGTTCTACCCGCTGCCCGGAACGCTACGCAGGGCAAAAGCGGTTCTCGTCCTCCGTGCTTGCTTTTTCTCAGAAAGAGCCGTGGTGTGCGTTTTCGCCGGAAAACGCGTTTTCGGCCGAAAACGTGTACGTTTGCACTTCCCCGCCACAGGAAGCTGCTAGCCGGGAATTCTCTGCCTGGTTCTACCCGCTGCCCGGAACGCTACGCAGGGCAAAAGCGGTTCTCGTCCTCCGTGCTTGCTTTTTCTCAGAAAGAGCCGTGGTGTGCGTTTTCGCCGGAAAACGCGTTTTCGGCCGAAAACGTGTACGTTTGCACTTCCCCGCCACAGGGAAGCTGCTAGCCGGGAATTCTCTGCCTGGTTCTACCCGCTGCCCGGAACGCTACGCAGGGCAAAAGCGGTTCTCGTCCTCCGTGCTTGCTTTTTCTCAGAAAGAGCCGTGGTGTGCGTTTTCGCCGGAAAACGCGTTTTCGGCCGAAAACGTGTACGTTTGCACTTCCCCGCCACAGGGAAGCTGCTAGCCGGGAATTCTCTGCCTGGTTCTACCCGCTGCCCGGAACGCTACGCAGGGCAAAAGCGGTTCTCGTCCTCCGTGCTTGCTTTTTCTCAGAAAGAGCCGTGGTGTGCGTTTTCGCCGGAAAACGCGTTTTCGGCCGAAAACGTGTACGTTTGCACTTCCCGCCACAGGGAAGCTGCTAGCCGGGAATTCTCTGCCTGGTTCTACCCGCTGCCCGGAACGCTACGCAGGGCAAAAGCGGTTCTCGTCCTCCGTGCTTGCTTTTTCTCAGAAAGAGCCGTGGTGTGCGTTTTCGCCGGAAAACGCGTTTTCGGCCGAAAACGTGTACGTTTGCACTTCCCCGCCACAGGGAAGCTGCTAGCCGGGAATTCTCTGCCTGGTTCTACCCGCTGCCCGGAACGCTACGCAGGGCAAAAGCGGTTCTCGTCCTCCGTGCTTGCTTTTTCTCAGAAAGAGCCGTGGTGTGCGTTTTCGCCGGAAAACGCGTTTTCGGCCGAAAACGTGTACGTTTGCACTTCCCCGCCACAGGGAAGCTGCTAGCCGGGAATTCTCTGCCTGGTTCTACCCGCTGCCCGGAACGCTACGCAGGGCAAAAGCGGTTCTCGTCCTCCGTGCTTGCTTTTTCTCAGAAAGAGCCGTGGTGTGCGTTTTCGCCGGAAAACGCGTTTTCGGCCGAAAACGTGTACGTTTGCACTTCCCCGCCACAGGGAAGCTGCTAGCCGGGAATTCTCTGCCTGGTTCTACCCGCTGCCCGGAACGCTACGCAGGGCAAAAGCGGTTCTCGTCCTCCGTGCTTGCTTTTTCTCAGAAAGAGCCGTGGTGTGCGTTTTCGCCGGAAAACGCGTTTTCGGCCGAAAACGTGTACGTTTGCACTTCCCCGCCACAGGGAAGCTGCTAGCCGGGAATTCTCTGCCTGGTTCTACCCGCTGCCCGGAACGCTACGCAGGGCAAAAGCGGTTCTCGTCCTCCGTGCTTGCTTTTTCTCAGAAAGAGCCGTGGTGTGCGTTTTCGCCGGAAAACGCGTTTTCGGCCGAAAACGTGTACGTTTGCACTTCCCCGCCACAGGGAAGCTGCTAGCCGGGAATTCTCTGCCTGGTTCTACCCGCTGCCCGGAACGCTACGCAGGGCAAAAGCGGTTCTCGTCCTCCGTGCTTGCTTTTTCTCAGAAAGAGCCGTGGTGTGCGTTTTCGCCGGAAAACGCGTTTTCGGCCGAAAACGTGTACGTTTGCACTTCCCCGCCACAGGGAAGCTGCTAGCCGGGAATTCTCTGCCTGGTTCTACCCGCTGCCCGGAACGCTACGCAGGGCAAAAGCGGTTCTCGTCCTCCGTGCTTGCTTTTTCTCAGAAAGAGCCGTGGTGTGCGTTTTCGCCGGAAAACGCGTTTTCGGCCGAAAACGTGTACGTTTGCACTTCCCCGCCACAGGGAAGCTGCTAGCCGGGAATTCTCTGCCTGGTTCTACCCGCTGCCCGGAACGCTACGCAGGGCAAAAGCGGTTCTCGTCCTCCGTGCTTGCTTTTTCTCAGAAAGAGCCGTGGTGTGCGTTTTCGCCGGAAAACGCGTTTTCGGCCGAAAACGTGTACGTTTGCACTTCCCCGCCACAGGGAAGCTGCTAGCCGGGAATTCTCTGCCTGGTTCTACCCGCTGCCCGGAACGC